>NC_043701.1:116377564-116399911 GCF_006229205.1 Suricata suricatta | reverse complement strand
GGGCTCTGTGCTGACAGCTAGCTCAGAGCCTGGAGCCTGCTTCGGATTCTGTATCTCCCTCTCTCTGACTCTCCCCTGCTTGCACTGTCTCTGTCTCTCCAAAATAAATAGAAACCATAAAAAAAAAGATGCCACATATAAGAGAGGTATTTGTCTTTCTGACTTATTTCACCTGGCATAATGTCCTCAAGGTTCATTCACATTTCCACAAATGGCAAGGTTTCATTCTTTATGGCTGAATTATATTCTATCCTGTGTGTTTTCTTTATCCATTCAACTACTGATGGACTCTCGACTCACTTCCATAGCTTGGCCATTATAAATCTGCTATGAACATGGGATGTATGTATACTTCTGAGTTAGTGTTTTCACTTTTCTTCAGATAAATTCCCTTAAGTGGAATTGCTGGGTCCTAGGGTAGTTCTATTTTTAAGTTTTTGAGAAACCTCCATCCAGTTTTCCACAGTAGCTGCACCAGTTTGCATTCCCACCAGCAGTGCACAAGGGTTCCCTTTTCTCCAGGTTCTCATCAACTCTTGTTATTTCTTGTCTCTTGATAATAGCCATTCTGACAGGTGTGAGATGCTATCTCATTGTGGTTTTGAATTGCATTTCACTGACGATGAGTGATTGTTGTGCACCTTTTCCCGTCATAGTCTCTTGTGATACTGTGTATATTGTGGTATCAGTTATAACAGCGCCTCTTTCATTTCCAATTTTGAGTTATCTTTTCTTTGGGGAGACTAAAGTTTGTCAATTTTGTTTACCTTTTAAAAAACCATCTGTTAGTGTCATTTTTTTTAAGTCTTTATGGTTTCTAACCAACTAAGTGGTGAATTGTATTCTAAGCTCTGGGAAGAAAACTGAAGTTTGCATAGAAATATTCATAACAGTATTAGTCTGTGTTTCCTCTCAGCCCATCAATTTCTCTATTACAAAGTCATTTAATTGGTGCTTCACTAGAGCTTTCTAGGACTGTTCTCTTCAGCTGATAAATCACATCATGTTAAACTCACTTTAAACCCTGCCTTCCAGCTAACAGTTATAATTCATCCTGCTCAATTCAGCTATGTATTTGGAGGTTAGAGATGGGAGGGGTTAAAAACATCCATATATTATTTCTCTCAGCTTTTTCACTCAGTGGTAAACTTACGGTCAATCCTTCTGTTGGAATTTGTCTCAGTCTTGGGTCTTGACACACAGATCATGAAGGATTCCCAACTTAAAAAATGCCCTAAGCATTACCCAAGCTGCAATCTTTTGTAGGCAAGCCCAGGAAAATTAAGGTCTACATTAGAGGCTGAGTCAACATGGCCTTCCATAATCCATTTCAAGATTAAGGTGGAAACCTCAATACTTGTGCTACTTTGTTTGAAGTAGACAGAAACTGATGCTTCCCTAACTTGTTCCCATTGGAATTTGACAGGTTATTCTAAAGCTGATGCCATACCCTAGACACTTCACAATCCCTGAGGATGGGTCACAGGCATCTATGGTATTGGAAATTCCCCAGGGAATCCCACTGTGAGGACAATTTTGAACCACTGATTAATGGCATCCAGAGTTTAAGTTAGTTGGGGGTATTGCCTGGATTTCAATCTAGATGTTGAAGATCTCATTCCATATCCCTTCAGGAAAACAGTATTCTCTAATGATGAAAGTAGCTTTTTTATGGTCAACCTATGGGACAAGACCACAGTGCTCTCTGTGCTATTTTATCTCCACGAACGTGAATGTGAATTCCAACTTAAAGTAAAATTTCTTTTTATGAAACCTTGGAGCTGTCCAGCCATTCATCAAGGTCTTAAAGCCATCTAATCATTATATAGAAGAAATAGTAAAATGCATAGCATTATTTTACAAGACATTATTTTAATACATATTTAATGCTTTGTGATTATTCTAGCTTTTGATTTAAAATTGTGTTTATGTAGGGGCATCTGGTGGCTCAGTTGGTTATGCATCCGACTTCAGCTCAGGTCAGCATCTTGAGGTCTGTGGGTTTAAACCCTGGATCCAGCTCTCTGCTGACAGCTCAGAGCCTGGGACCTGCTTCAGATTCTGTGTCTCCCTCTCTTTCTTCTCGCCCCTGTTCACACTCTGTCTCTCTCTGTCTCAAAAATAAACAAACATTAAAAAATGTTTATGTAACTAAATCGGCAATAATAACCAATGTAAAGCAGGAAGTGATTTTTGTCTAAATTTTGATTGAGTTAATTTTATTACCTAATCCTTTGTAAGTAGGTAATTAAAAAACTCTTTTTTAATGCTCTTTAACAGTCCTGTGTTTTGTGTGACAAAACAAATGATGTAGTTACGGAACATTTTGGTATACTTAGGTGTATTTTGAATAATATAAAGGCATATCCATTCAAGGGAAGTAGCAGGAGAGCTTGCTGATTGATTTAGAAAGTCCTTAATGGGCAGATGCTGTACAGCAAGCAGATGCTATCCACAGGATGGAGTTCTGTGGATAGAAAGAGGAAGACGACTTGTGTGCTCCCGAAGCTTACGTTTGAATGGGAAGGACCTCCATTTACTAACCATCAACATAGGTCATTAGCAGTGGAAAAAGAACTCTGAACAAGAACTTGGGAGGGCGCAGGAACCCTCTAACTCCTAATAAGTGGCAGGTCTGGGAGGACTTCCCTTTAGAAGCCGAGACTTTGAGACAAAATCACCATGGGAGAACGGGGAGGTCTCCTGTGAAGTGTTTCAGTTCCCCTGTTGCTGCTTCTCTCCTCCAAGTTTGAAATTCAGTAAAATGAATTTTTTGCCAAGAAGTATCTGCAGAGATATAAAGTTTCGTTTCACACCTGAAAAAATGTGTAAGGTTACTGTTTTTATCCCCATTGATATCAAGTGGGCTTTGGGGCCATAAACACCTTGATCCCCACCATCCGTCTGCTACCTTGCAGCTGTAAGAGGTTAAGGACCTTGGTTTACCTTTCAGCATCTCCTTGTCTCCTTGCTCTGTTGATATGCTGAGCATGTGCATGACCACTGGGTCACTGGAGGAATCACCTGGAATTCCTTCCTCACTCATGATCAAGTACTGGTGTGTGAATGAATATCCAACCAGTAGTCTGTTTCTATACACCCTCCATCTAGCTCTTCTGGTGGAAGGAAACCATTTTGATTAAAGGGATGTGTAGCAGTAGGTTCCAAAATTAGAATCCATTCCTGTATCAATCAATGGAAGAGCTTTAAGAAAGACACATGGATAGGCCAATTCCAAGAGCTTTTTGACTGAGTACATCTTGGAAGTAGGCCGTTTCCCAGGTGTTAGGTGGTGAGCTGAGTTTAGGACAGCTTACCTAAGCAAGCTATTAAATTCTCATCCCTTTCGAAATGTACTCAGAAGTATCTAGAGGACTAAAATCGAATACCTTGACCTCTTGAATGTAAACTGACATAGAAAAGCCCTTCTTGATGGCACAAGACACATCATCATCATAGCGTGATGACAGCATCCTGAATGAACAAGCGGTCTGAAATGCTTTTCACATGAGGACACACTGAAAACCTCTCCACACTGGAGTCCATGTACAGTTGTAGGAGGATGACCACTTAGCAGATTAGCCCTTACTTTGTGCCAGGCACTCTCCTAAGACCTAAAGCCATGTACAGGTTGAACCTTGACTCAAAGTTCTTCCTTAGAGTAGAATCCATTTTGTGCCCTAAGAAAAACAGTCCTTAAGTCCTGAGTTGAGGTATCTTTCTTGTGTGCATCTCAGCTATTTTGAGCACTTAGGATGAATCCATGATAATAATTATACTAGATTTTTATAGAAGTTGAAACAACTCAGGCCTCATTTGTTAATAAATAGCACATGGTAACCATTCATATAGTTATCGCTACACAGGGTTAAGGTTTCCAGGGCTGGGCTTACAGGCAACTAATCAGAATGCAAAAACGTTTGAAACCCAGTACACATTGTGTATAGGGGGCTTGGTAACTGGCATTAAATGTGAGGATTGTATCCTAGTGTAGTTTGTAATATATTACGGTGCAGAAGATCCTCTTATGAGGAAAACAGCATGCAAATCTAAACGTGACTTTAAACTTTTTAACTCCTTAAACTCTCTAGCCAAGAAAGAGATCCTTCTATTCTTTATTTTTAAAAGTTTATTTTTACAGTTGTATTAATCTAATATTTATCTCCTTTTGTTCAACACCAGAGCATTACATCTTCAATATATTTTAATGGAATTTCATAAAAAGTTTCTCAGTTCAGAAACTGGATACTGCATTTTCCGAAGTCACCAGATAAATCTTTGCCTATTTTTTTAAGTTTATTTATTCTAAGAGAATGAGTGGGTATGGGGCAGAGAGAAAAAGAGAGAGAGAGAGAATCCCAAGCAGGTTCCACACTATCAGCACAGAGCCCAATGCTGGGCTCAAAGCCACGAAACGTGAGCCTAAATCAAGAATCGGGTAGCACCTGGGTGGCTCAGTTGATTAAGTGTCCGACTTCAGCTCAGGTCATGATCTCACTGTTCGTGAGTTCAAGCCTTGTGTCAGGCTCCGTGCTGAAGGCTTGGAGCATGGAGCCTGCTTCAGATTCTGTGTCTCCCTGTCTCTCTGCTCCTCCCCTCTTGGCACTCTTGCACTCTTTCTCTCTCAAAAGTAAATAAAGATTTAAAAAAAGTATCAGAGGCTTACCTGGCTGAGCCACCCTGGTGCCCTGGGCCTATTTGTGAAGTGACTGTTAGGTGCTTGAGAGGGCTCCCGAGGCTTTCGATGGTTGAATAACCAGCCATCTGAGTGGTGGTTAAGAGCCTGGACTTGAAAGCAGATTTCCTGGCTTCAAATCCTGGCTCTGTACCTTAGTAGCTCCATAACCTCAGGGAAACCCCTTGAGCTTTCTTTGCCTCTGTTTCCCCCACTATCACACTGGAGTACTAAACCTCTGTACCTCAGGGACATGTGAGAATGAAGCAATCACCTACATGAGTCCCTGGTATCTGAAAGGCACTCTGAGAAATGGCTGCTGTCCTGGTCGCTTCCTGCCACTTGTACTGCTTAGGTGGGAACAGGTATCATTTGTAAAGTCCCCAGTTATGGAAAAGAAAGTCAAAACCTCCGTAAGTTCCTCCAGCTAGCCCAGCACAGTGGTGCGCATTTCACGTTTGCACACAAATGCTAATCGTGTGGATTGACTTGTACCCCATGACCCTGGGCGCTCATTGTTTACCAGGCCAAGGTAGGGGGAAAGGGAGGGTCTGGGAAGACAACAAAGGGAAGGAAGGAGAAAGGTAAAGCTTGAGGTGTGCATTAGTTAAAGTAAAACAAAACCCCCTAAGTCCCTGGGGCTTATCACAATTAAAGTTTATTTCTTGCTCCTAGAAGTAGGGGGTGGAGGGCAGGGGAAATCTGATATTACCACTTAGAAACCCTGGGTGGGAGAGGTCCAGCCTCTTACCTGCCCGCTTGTCCTGATTCTTCTGGAGAAGCTAGTGCAGGGTCTCTGCACAAGCACCCCTTGGCCGAAAACCAGTCATGTAACTGCTCCTGACTGCAAGGGAGGCTGCGGGTGTGCTTAGGAAGGAGGGAGACCTGGCTTGGCGCATGACTAACCGTTTCACCCTGGAGGTCTCACTGCACAGGTGTGGGAGGATGTAGCTGAAAATGTTAGATAATCAGAATTTAATTATTTATTCTGAGAGAGCAAAAGAGAGGGAGGGAGAATCCCACACAGACTTCATGCTCCCCATGGAGCCTGACATGGAGCTCGATCCAGGAACCGTGAGGTCATGACTGAGTTGAAATCAAAAGTGGGACGCTTAACCAACTGAGCTACCCAGGTGCCCCCAGAATTTAAAAAAAAAACAAACAAAGAAAAGGTAGTGATAGCTTTATGGAAAGAGTAAGGGAAAGAGAAGGGAAGGAAGAAACCAGAAAAGTAGGAAGGGAGAGAGGTGATGTGAACAAGGAGAAAGTTTTGAATAAAATGTTCATCTAAGAAAATTATTGGCCAGTTTCTGAATTTTGCTGGAAAGGAAGCTCTGTCTTAGAAAAGTGGAAGTTCTAGCTTTCTGTCCTCAAATATGTTCTGCAACAGCCAGCTGAGTGTCCGGACCTAGCAGCGCTGGTGCTGCCTCGTCAGGAAAAGATCGGGATTGGTGTTAAAACTCTGAAATATGCCAAGCTCTCTGAATAAAGACTGTCCATCGTCTTCCTTGTCTCTAGCTTCCCGTTTAACTTAGCTACAAAATAGTCTCCTCGCCTCTAAGACGGGAAGCCACACTGAGAGCGGCCACTATGTTGTCACAAGGAGGAGGGAGAGATTGATCTTGGGAACAAAGGCGGCTAACGCCCACGTCCTGCTATGGCTTTATCGTGCGTGGCATCTCTGTACCATATCAAAGATCTCCCAGTATAGAACAACGGGGCAAAAATGGACCAGTTAGACAGGTAGTGATGTTTTCTTTTACCTACTCTCTACTCTTCCGTCGGGATATCTTATTCTTTAAAGTATATTTTGTTGTAATTTTACTGAAACTTGTACAAATATTTCTTTTTTTTTTTCCTTTGTTTATGCCTTCATTCGACAAACACGTGTTGTGGGGCTTCTCCGTACCAGATTTTGTTCTCTCGGCCAGTGTTCCTTGAACGGAAGAGAATTTGATCAGCAAAGGAAGGATAGTTTTCTTTTCTGTAGTTCTTGGGAAATGCAGCGAGAAATAACTCGGTGCTAGTGGTAAGTTTTCTCCTCAGAATGAGGTACATCAAGACGCCTGCTTTTATGAGTTGAAAGCTTCACAAGGAAACTCCAGCTTCAATTCTACCCTTAGAATTGCTACTAATAGTAATCCCTTGTCTGACGGTTACAGGACAAAAAGGAAACTAATGAAAAGAGATCAAGTACTTCCTATAACACACCTTCCAGATACAGCCCTCTAGACTGAGCTATTTGGTGTTATTACAAATAATTCAGTCCATAATGTAATAGGCTTTCCCCCCCAAATGTGCTAACATGGGAAAACTAGGATTATTTCTTTGATCACTTTCATGTTTGTAGAATATTTTAAGAACCTATTATAAATTACCTAAACCATTCTCTTACAGGATCTCTAGTTTATTTCTCAATTTTACCAATATAATGTCACTGCAAACTGGGGTGCGTGGGTGGCTCAGTCGGCTAAGCCTCCGACTTCGGCTCAGGTCAGATCTCACGTTTGTGGGTTCCAGCCCTGCATCAGGCTCTGTGCTGACAGCTAGCTCAGAGCCTGGAGCCTGCTTCGGGTTCTGTGTCTCCTTCTCTCTCTGCCCCTACCCCTCTCATGCTCTTTCTTTCTGTGTATCAAAAATAAATAAAACATTAAAAAAGAAAAGTTTTAATGTCACCGCAGACAGATTTTTGTGTGCATCTGTGACTCAGTGCTTAGAGTTAATTTCTAAGTTGCTGGATCAGAGTTCTCCTATTTTTAAAGCCCTGCCAAATTTCTTTTTAGGAAGGTAATTCTCCTACCAGTGTGTGTGAGCAGTGTGAGCGTGCCCGATTTTCTGCACCTATGCTGAGACTAAGTATTTTATCTTTACAACTACTATTCTAGCTGACACACAATGTTACAGTAGTTTGAGGTGTAACAACATAGTGACTCAGCAATTCTATCCGTTACCTGCTGCTCACCAGAAGTGTGGTCCTCATACAACATCATTACAATCCTATTAACCGTATTCCCTATGCGATCCTTCTCATCTTCATGACACCTTTATTTTGTAGCTAGAAGTTTCTCCTTCTGAATCTCCACCTATTTCACAATCTTAATCTCCTCCCCTCTCCTTCCCTCTGCCAACTACCAATTTGTTCTCTCTATTTAAGAGTCTGGTTTGTGTTTGTTAACGTATTTTTCTAGACTCGACATGTAAGTGAAAGCATGTGGTATTTTATCTTTCTTGCTCTGGCTTATTTAGTATAATATTCTAGGTCCATCCATGTTGTTGCAAATGGCAAGATCTCGTTTTTTTTATGGCTGAGTAATATTCCACTGTTTGTATATGTGTGTGTCTATATATACACAAAGCACTTCTTTATCCATTTACCTCTTGATGGATACCAGTTACTTCCCTATTTGGCTATTATAAATGATGCTGTAATGCACATAGGGGTACATGTGCCTTTTTGAATGTGTTTTCATTTTCTTGGGGGTAAACGTCCAGCAGCCAAATTACTGGATTGGATGGTATTTCTATTTTGAACTTTTTGAGGAACTTCCAACCTTCTTCTGCAGTGGCTGCACCATTTTATATTCCTGCCAACAGTGCATGAAGGTTCTTTTTGCTCTACAGATGCACCAACACTGCTCAGCACGAGCCTGACGTGGGCCTTGATCCTATGAACCCTGAGATCATGACCTAAGCCAAAATCAAGAGTTGGACATTTAACCAACTGAGCCACCCAGGCACCCCATTGTCTTCGTAATACTAGCATTCTGACAGATGTGAGGTGGTTTTATTTGTATTTCCCTAACGATGAGTGGGATTATCTTTTCATCTGTCTGTTGGCCACTTATGTCCTCTTTGGAGAAATACTTGTTCGGCTTCTGTCCATTTTAAATTGGAGTATTTGGGGTTTGGACATTGAGTTGTAAAAATTCTTCGTAGATTTTGGATATTAACCCCTTGCTGGGTATATCCTTGGCTAATATCTTCTCCATTCAGTACATTTCCTTTTTGTTTTGTTGGCTTCCTTTGTTGGGCAAAAGCCTTTTATTTGGTGTACTCAACACTAAGAGTCATGGCCTGCTTTTAATTTAAACTTGAGAGTGTTGCAGATTATGAAATATTTCAATAATAGAGCCCTTTGTAAAAGTAATTTCTGCTCATGAGGATAAAGTTAGCATGAAATATTGTGAAATGTATTGTGGAGTGATGGTCTTTCGCCATGCTTCATGTCTTCAGCTGACTTTACTTTTTACTTCAGGGTTTATTTCCTAGTTTATAATGGTAGGGGCTGATTGCTCCTGGCCTTCCAATGCAATTTTACATTTATTAATCTTTATAGACCACATCACCTTATTTTATCTTATTTTGGTCCCATTACTTTAATTATTACTTGGGTAAAAACCTAGGATTTGTAAAAGCTGTTTATTACATCAGTCAAAAACAGAATCCTATGAAATCTAACTTTTCAAACTCCCAACTCCACCTAATATGATCACTCTTAATGGAAATGAAGTAATGTTCTCCTTATTTTATAACTTTTGGCAAAACAAAACAAGATGACAGACCAGTCATCTTGTGAGAAAAATTGTATCTCAAAGAGCTGTCTGCAACTTCCATGACCACCTAATACGCTAACTGTTGCTGAAAAAGGAGAGTTTTTATTGATTTTTTTCCTAGATGACAAAAATCAGAGCAGTCTTCTCCCAGATACCAACTCTTAAAACAGGGTGCATTACTGCCCCTTTCCAGTGTGTGTTTTTATGGTCATAGCTTTATAATTTGGCTCACATTGCTTCTTCTGTCTTCAGTATTTTTTTTTTCTACGTGGTGAGTTCCTTCTCATCCTTCTGAACCAATAGGTGGTAGACATGGCCCGTGGTAGCTCGTCCTACACACTCCTTGGAGAACTATCAGAGTTCCTGTCAGAGGTGGACTTGGATATAGTTGGCAGTGTTAGATTTGTAGAATCAGGGTGGGCAAGCTAGCCAACCAGACCAGAGGTGGACCCCTGATCAAAGCTGAGCCAGCCAGAACCCTAGAGCAGGAGTTGGGGTCTGAGTCTCTGAGAGACCGAGCAGTTTGCTAAGCTGACCTGAGCTGAAAAGTCACTTATAACGAGGACAGAGTGCACGCCACCATGAGGAGCCGAAGGCATGTGCAAATTACAGGAGAGCAGAAATCATTAGGAAGATTGTGAGGCCGGTCTGCAGAATGGTTGGCATTTGTTTTTTCTGTTTTTGTTTTTTAGGTTTATTTTTGTTTGTTCATTTTTTTGTTTTTGGTGGTGTGTGTGTTGTTTGGGTTTTTTTGTTTAGTTTTTTTGTTTGTTTGTTTTTGTTTTGTTTTGTTTTTTGTAAGAAGTATCACTCCAACCCATGTCTCCTGTTTCTCTGGAGATGGCGGTTTCTCTGGTTTAAATAGTTTCTCTTCCTTGAAATAAAAAGACCTTGAGAGGATGGTTCATATATTACTGTATTTTGAAAACTTTTTATGAGCATCTACAGGCTAACTTCTCAATCTGTTTTATGTATAAATATGTCAGGTATCACTTACTATATGTGTGTGTACATGTATACATATGTGCGTGTGTGTATAATATGTAGTAGTGTCCTATAATAAAATACATAGGTTTTATCATCTAATAGTAAAGATCTAAAATGGAGTACTTATTATGAGATAGACGTAATGTTGAGTACTCTGATAATGCATGCACATCCTCAAAACTACACTCTAAAGTTGGAGTTCTCCCCACATTATCAATGAGGTGATACATCTTTTTTGTCCAACATCATGCAGTTAGAAACCAAGGACGCCACGAGTCAATCTAGCTCTTTCTGGTTTCAGAGACTGTTTCTTTCTTTAATGTTTATTTTTGAGTGAGAAAGAGACAGAGTGAGTGGGGTAGGGGCAGAAAGAGAATTCCAAGCAGGATCTGCACTTAGCACTGAGCCTGACTTGGGGCTCAAACTCACAAACTGTGAGATAATGGCCTGTGCCAAAGTCAGATGCTTGAGTGAGTGAGCCACCCAGGAGCCGCTCAGATTAGTAATCTCAAAGTGATGAAAACTCCAGTCAGAACTCAGTAGGACACATTTTATAAGCCTGATGGTAACAGTGTCCACTTCTCATTAAAACTACTTGAAAGAGGTGGTGGCATGATAAAGCTAGATAATATAGCTAGTTTATAAATGGAGGAAAATGTAATGATCTCATGTGAGACTTCATAAATGGCAATGACATTAATTTGATTGTGCAATTAGAAATACTGAAACTAATAAAATTCCTAATTGTATTATTACATTAATAACCCTATGACTTCATTAGTACACTTCGATTTGCCATGGAAAAAAATCCATACAGTGTTGTGATGTGTTGAATTATGAATAATCATATTTGGGCTGCAAATGTGTGGTGTTTCTTCTAAAACAATACATCCCTAATCCCCATTCTTGCTCTATCCATAGGTTTCGGGTTAAACAAAATGTAAAAATTAAGCTCTTAGAGTAAAACAAGAAAAAAAAAGATGAGGAAAAGACTTGCTTGGGATTTTATTTAATAATTATTTTTACATCAAAGGAATTAGAGCAAGTCTACCTTTAACTGAATGCCAGAGATTACTCTGAAATTGTTGTGATAAGCCTGTATTTCCCTCTGCCTCCTTTGATACAATTGAGCAAGAGTTTAATCATCACAAGATCAGGGATAAGTAGGCATCTTGACATGCCCATGCCACCCCTCAGGAGCTGCTGCAGAAAGCAGGCTTGACTTCAGATTTTGCTTTAGAAATGATACCCCACATTGTACCCCGCCTTACAACTATACCAGTACAAGAACACACACACAAATTCTGTGCTTGCGCCATATTAGCTACGGCAAATCCTCTGGAAAAAATGAGAAGGTCTCCATGATGACACTAAGTAAATTACAGGGTAGCCATCCCCACGTGCTACCTGATTAATGCCACCATTAAGGGAACGAGCCATCTCACCACATATACATAGAATGATCTGCAAGACACACAAAGTAAAATAAGCAAGAGGCAGGGACTTAGAGCACGCTCTGATGTGGTAAACATCCTGTGAATGCACCCCCAGGATGGTGTATTTCCCATTCCAAACAATTGACGGGCACCTGGGCAGCTCAGTCAGTCAAGCATCTGACTCTTGATCTTGGCTCAGGTCCTGATTTCACTGTTGGTGTGGTTGAGTCCCAGCTGGGCTCTGTTCTGACCTTATAGACTCTGCTTGGGATTCTCTCTTCCTCTGCCTGCCTGTCTCTCTCTCTCTCTCTCTCTCTCTCTCTCTCTCTCCCCCCTCCCCTTCTCTCCCTCCCTGTTTCCTCTGTCCCATGTTTGTCTGTCTCTCTTTCTCTTTCCTCTGCCCCTTGTCTCTGTCTGTCTCTTTCTTCTGCCCCCATATGTCTGTGTCTCTCTTTCCTCTGTCCTTGGCTGTCTGCATCTCGCTTTTCTTCAGCCCCTAGCTCTCTGTCTGTGTCTCTTTTCTCTGCCACCCCCCACCTCTCTCTCTTTTCTCTGCTGCCCCCCGCCCCACATCTCTCTTTCCTGTGCCCCTCACCCCTTGCCACAGTTCTCTTTCCTCTGTCTCCTGCCCTCCTCCCCCACCACACCCTCCCACCTAAGGCTCTCTCTTTCCCATGGCCCCCCTCCCCCACCCCAAGCTCTCTCTCTTTCCTCTGGGCCCCTCCCTGCTGTCTCTCAAAATAAACATTTGAAAAAATAGTTTGAAAGTAAAATACATAGATTGTAGCAACCATATCTAAAATGTCCCATATCCCTTACATGATCCTCTCTAGAATTTGTACTGTGTCTGGCTTCCAACTCCCAGCCGCCATTACTAGCTAATGAATGATCTACAGTTTCCTTGATATTCTTTGCACCTTCACAAATGTGCAGAACTTCTTTTTGATGGAAATGACCTCCCAGGCTCTCTGTGGGATAGGAAGAGGGGGTGTCCCTGCCTGGTGATGTTCTCCGGATCTATCCCCCCCTCCAATCCCGCCAGGCCCCATCCAAGATGGGAGCAACAAGGGGCCAAAGGAACACTGATGTGCTGAGACGGACGGACACTGCGGGTCTCTGGCCACCGAAGACTCCTGTAGAGAGGAAAGAATCACCTCACTAAGGCCCTTTAAATGCTTGCTCCTTCCCCCTCTCAAAACAGAGGCCCTTATTTCTTTTTGGAGAAAGGGTTTCCTGTTTCCCCTCCTCTATTGTGCTCCATCGGAGAAGGAGGGCCTCAGCATTGGCCTTCCTGGCACTTGAAGGAACAAACAGGTGTAGAAAAAGAGGGTTAGAAGGCAGCAACTTGCAGACAGAAGGGATGTGACAGACATCCTGCCAGTTGGCTTGTCCCTGAACAAGGAATCAAAGCTTGGGTCTCCTTGGCAGACCCCCCCCCCCTTGAAATTGACCCACTTCTGGGAAATACGAAAACAACCAGCTTTCTAGGAGGTCTGTGTTAGGTTAGGGGACTTTTTGGACACCTGAGCAGTGACTGTCCTTTGGAGTGCCTTACCCCCACCATTTGGTGGCAGCAGATTGTGTTCCCTTTCCCTGGGGATCAGACTAGCCAGGACAAGCTGGCAAGTAGAAATGAAGGCATTTGCAAGAAATTTCATTTCTGCCAGTTTCCTTTTCAACAGTAGATCTCTACCCTCCTAACACAGATTTCAGGAACATAAAAATGGAAATATTCACCTCACCTAGTAAGATGAGAAAATAAGGGCATGGGAGAGGATTTGCATTTTTTCCTTAATTAGAACAAGTCCTCCTGGTGTGACGTAGTAGTTAAGATGCTTCAAATGTACTAATTTGGCACAAAATCTGCATACAGGTATCAACCATATTTACATGCACCCTGTTCCTGCCAGCTATCAAGTACTTTGCTTTGGTATTTTGTGGGAGATTCTTTATTCCTCAATAGTTATTAAATATTTGGGTAGATATTGATCAGAAATGATTTTTTTAGTGTTTATTTTTGAGAGAGAGTGTGAGTAGGGGAGGGGCAGAGACAGGAAGACACAGAATCTGAAGAATGCTCCAGGCTCCGAGCTGCAGTACAGAGCCTGATATGGGGCATGAACCCATGAACCATGAGCTCATGAGCTGAGCCGAGACCAAGAGTCAGATGCTTCACAGACTGAAATCACCCAGGCACCCCGGAAACTATTCTTGAAAGTTGTAATATTTGATTCAATTTCATGATCACACCATGATTATTTGAGTTTGTCAAGGGAGAACACATTTCTCTAAAATTCTAGAGTACTAAAATTGACCATTACTGTACTACATTTAGACAATATCTTCCTCTGATCATCTTGAAACATGTCCCCTTTCTGCCCCTGTAGCACATGTGCGCGTACACACACACACACGCGCGCACACACACACCCTAGTAAAATCACAATGCCAAAACGTATCTATACTTGTAACGTTTCATGGTATTAAATGTTAAATTTTATTTCAAGCACTATCACAGCCTAGAGATAAGTATAATCTAAGCACTGAGATAGTACATTTCAGAAAATAAGCTATTATTTCCATGATTAAGTTTAGATACCTATTGTTGGTCATTCCAAAAGCTGCTTGCATTCTAAAGTCTAGAATTAAAAGGGAAAGGGTTATACATTTAAGAAGTAGAAGCTGAAATTATTTATTTCAATTCAATATAGAATATTAGAGTCAAGATTATAATCAATGTGTACAAACATTTACATAAGAGAAATTAGACAATGCAGCACCTTTAGAAAAATAATTAAGTTTTGTCGAATTTACAGGCAAGTGCTACACTGAGCATTTACAACACAGTAATTTACTGCAATCAGTGATGGGAGTTCCATAAAGAAACAAAGCTCTTACACTCCAGGTTTTCAGAAGTTATTATTGGAATGCTTATTCATAACCATGGACTCTGTACATCCTTTAGAACTGAGCTGACAAAAGTCAGAAAAGGAGTCCGCTGTGCCTGGCTGGCTGGCTCAGTGTCTCTGGCAGGTGTGAAGCCTGGAAGAATTACTGGCTTGCTGGTGATCTTTCTGTATCCGACAAGACAGACCGTCTCCACAGTAGCAACGCTGAAATATCTCCAGCCCATGGGAGCCTTTTCTCCTGTGCTTGGTGCACACTTGACCTTCTTTGAGGACAGGTTTACAGATCTTGGACCAGAAGTGTCTGGCACAACACAGCCCCGTGGCACAGTCCGATGATCGGAGACAGATGGAACCTTCTTGTCCTGGAAAGCAGGAGACCGTAGGAAAAGTACACAGTCACTACTAAGCCTGCGCTATTTTATGAAGAAAATCCTAAGGACACTTGGGACGGGCGGACAAAGAATTAATGTTATGTCTCTTTACCTTTCGTATGATACAGTTTTGAAGACAGTGTAGTTCTTCTGGAATACCCATCCAAGGTGCTGTGATCATTACCAACGCTTTCGATGATGGTTTCCTCGATTTCTCCTCGGTGGAAATGACTGTGATCGGAAGGCATGCATATCCCTAAGGGAGCAGGACAGAGCAGTAACTCATTACAGCCTGGAGTTAATCACCCACAGCTTTGACAGTGGAACCCTGTTCTGCCTGCACCAACCGGGGATGCCTTGTTGCGGTGACATGATTTTAAACATAAGCCACACTTCCTCCTTAGGGTTAATGCAAAACTCCCCAGAGGGACAGAAGCATCCCTGTGTGCACTGAGCCATCAGCTGGACACCCCCAATACGGCTGCTGAAAATACTTTCCTACCGACTGTGGGGGCTGCAGAGAGATTTCTGCCCATTTTAATATCACCCTTGGGGTAGAAAATAAAATTAGTCACTTAAAAAATTGTCCTTAAAAATAACTTCTCTGCCGTTAGTCTGGCAGTACCCATATAGCACCAAGCTAAGCACATGCAACACCAGCAGCCTGGAAGATTACAATCTCACCCACTAGTTATTTCCCTGTATAATTTCTATATTACAGAGATTTAGTTAGTTCATCCCTGAGTATTACTGAGCCCTAAAGAGGGTCGCCGCCCTTAGTTTATTTCTGGAGACTTCTTTGGCTATCTGAGCCTACCTCTCTGGGACATAAATTTCAATGCATCTGTGGTTGGGGGAGGAGGACTTATTTTAAGGTAGTGGGAGGCAGGCGTGGATGCAGAGGCCAGGATGCTTAGGTATCAAAGTCCCCATTAAAGGTGGCCAGCACCGATAAATCACGGTCTCTTGCCAGACACTAGTTTTAACCTGGCTCCTGCGAGGGAGGCCAAGGTGGCAAAGACGTGAGAGACCTTGTAAGAAAATCGGACAGGGCGGCTGCATGCCCACGCCCGTTCCCAGGTTCCCAGGCTGGTTCGCTGGGGAGGACGGTGAGACTGTCCAGAGAACATCATCTTCATTCTCGGTGGAGGTCAAGTCGTTCTCTAGACACGTTTTCATGGAAGACTTCCCTCCGAGGTGAGCCATCGTGCTGAATAGGCGAGGGGCGCGGAGCTCCGAGGCCCCCGCACCCTCTCTCCTCCCCCATCAAACACTCACAGCCTGTCGGGGGCATCTCCAGGCCAAGCACCCACTAGCAGCACGCAGGTGGCGCCTTGGCGTTAGCCAAGCCTGGAGCGTTTTCCTCCCTCTCATAGGCGGCCACATGTGAGACACTGGCCCAGAAGAGACTTGGGGACTCACCGTTTTTGCAGTAGTTCCCCGGGCAGCACATAGCGTGACGCATGCAACGCTTTCTGCGCTTCCTGCAGGCGAGACAGATCTGTGCGCCGGCGCCCGGCCCACGGGTGGGGCTTGAGCAGTACTCCTCCGTGCTGCACTCCTCGTCCTCGGCGCAGGGGTATGGCTGTGGGGACCGGGGCAGGGTGAGGCACCTGCGCGTCCGGAGGACCATCCCTCGGGGCGCGCCTCTCCAAAGCTGCTGCGTGCGCCCTTCCAGAGCGCCCCGAACTGTGCGCGCTCAGCACGTTCTCCGCGCAACTCCCCGTTGGAGGCCCCCACCCCACCCGTTTCGGGGTCGCTGTATCCCCTGCTCCCTGAGCCCCCGCTCACCTGATAGTTGTCGATAGTCTGGTACTTGTTCCCTCCCTCGAACAGAAGCCCCGGAGCCGCGCTGACCGCGGAGCCCGGGTGCCCCGCCGCGCCGCCCAGCGCCGGGGGCAAGTTCTTGATGGCGTTGGAGTTGACTAGGACCGAGTTCAAGGTGGCGCTCACTCCTAGCTGGAGGTGACCGCAGAGGGCCGCCGCTGCCAGGGCGGCCAGGACCCGCGCAGCTCGCGCTGCGCCCAGAGACCGCATTGCCGAAGGGCTCTAGGGAAGGGACGCAGAGACAGCGGGGCGGATGGCACTCTGCAGAGGGGGGGCGGGGCTGGAAGCCGCGGCGCACGGTTGCGGTCCCTGAGTCCCGACTGCGGGCGCCGCTCTGCGCCGCCACCGCCGCCTTGGCCGCCTTTATAGCGCGGACTCCGAGCATCCCGGCCCCTCGGGGGAGACGACAAAGCAGGGATGGGATTTCAAAGCGCTGGGAGGGGCCGGAGGGTGTGTGTGTGTGTGTGTGTGTGTGTGTGTGTGTGTACACGCGGGGGGGGGGGGCGGTGGCTTGGAGTCCCCACCCTGCTCTCCCTGGCGCGGCGGGTCGTCTGGCCCAGGGCGCTTACCGGCGCCCAAGGCTGGAACGCTCCCGGGGCGGGGGGAGGAGCCTGGGACCCCCGGCGCCTTTCCCTTGCAGCCAGGGTAGTGCCTTCGGGATTGGAACCGTAACACTCCGAAAAACCACTTTTATTCTCATTCACCGCGCGCCTTAAACCCCAACACATCTCCGCTGCCAGCCGCACATTAACCTTTTCGAGCTGCACTTTGCACATTGCCAGCGAGCTCCCTGGTTTAAGTTAGGTCAGCTTCGCCCCCTTCCTTCCTCCCCACCGCACCCCTCTACTCCCCTCCCCTCCTCTTCTGCCGCCACTGCGAGAAAAATGTGCAAAGAAAAGGAAATTTGCACATCAAACGAGGGTAAGAAGGAAGAGGGACTAATTCTCTTTTGATGGTGAGTTTAGAGAGGGAGGCGAGAGACTGGAGTTTGGAAATTAGATCAGGGGTGGAGGGAAGAGGGAAATGACCATCCGATAATCAAACTATTGAATGCTACTCTTTGAATGCGAGCGGCCGGGGCCAGGAGATGAACTTGATTAGGCAGACGCGCGAGATCAAAGTGGCCAGAGCGAAAACGGTCAGGGTCCAGGGGCTGAGTCAGTGGTCTTTCGCCGCTTGCCCTTCTCAATGGTGGGTTAACGCAGGCAGATAAGAAAGCCTCAGGGCTCCGCGCCTGACTTCCTAGTTAGTATTTCATACCGCTGGAGCTTGGGAAGGCCCGTGTTTGCTCCCAAGTCCGACGAGCCCAGGACCAGGGGGTCCCCCTCTAAGGAAGATAAGAGGAGCTGCGTGTGGGAAAAGGAAAAGTGAACCAGACGTCCTTTAGATCTGTGCACAAACGTAGGGAAGAACCGCTAGTGTGGAAGAATACTGTCCTTCTTATGCATTGGAAAAGCATTAATGCAACAAAAACCTGCTGGAAGCCTGGTGCCCTGGCCCTGAGCGACCCTCTGGGTTGCTGGCCTTTGGGAGGTAGGGATGCAATGATATAAATATTTAGGAGACTATTCTAATTATAAGAATAATAAAAGACAAAGTGGCCCAATTATTTTTATAACAGGTTCGTGTCATCAATGTCAGAAAATGGACAACTGCTATGCAACTTTAGAAAAGGATGAGATTGAATAATCACTGTTGGATAAGAAAGATTAGGACATACTGATTTTGTGCTCCCTAACCTCTAAGATGTTTATTGCTCTCTCTACACCCCAACCTACTATATTCATGACCCCTACCTCAACCAAGTACAGCCAGTGAGTCTTGAAGTAGTGTAATCCCAAAGTTGAGAGGGGGAGGCTTAAAAAAGAAAGAAAAAGGTTTGTAATGGTCTGTGTTCTCATTGCTTGGGTTTCAGTGGTCACATTAAGAACACCTTCCAAACAACTCTTTACTAATGCCTCTAACTACACCCATATTCCGCACATTCCAAATTCCCTCTATCCTATGAAATTTCCTCTCATTTATTGGTAATTCTTTCTTAAAATTCTAATATGGACTAACCCCCACATATTTTTTTAAAGATTTTATTATGATCTAGACTTGGCTACAACTTTGGAAATTTTTGGCACAAGTGGAAATTTGGAAACAAAGGGGAAGTTGTTTATATTCATTGTATTTTTTTTTTTATGAGTCTAAGAATCAAGTCTATATACCTTTTATGGAGAATAAGCAGTAAGCCAGGTCTCTCTTAGGCAGATCAGGCCGAATCTTCAGTTGACCTGAAGTTGATATAGATGGAGAGGTATTCTAAAATAACAAGATAAGGCTTTCAGGGATTTTAGATGCCACATTGTCATGCAGAATATTGTTAATAATGTCATTAATTGAGCTGTTGAGCACCTCTGGTGTAGTAGAAAATCTATACTCTGTCTTAAATTATTAAAAAAAAAAATTTAATGACTGGAGGAGAGGCAGTGAAAGAGGGAGACCCAGAATCAGAAGCAGGCTCCAAGCTCTGAGCTGTCAGCACAGAGCCCAATGCAGGGCTTGAACCCATGGACTGTGAGATTATGACCTGAGCTGAAGCCAGATGCTTAACTGACTGAGCCATCCAGACACCCCAGTTTTCTGCCTTAAATTCTCACTGAGTTGAAATGTGGAGGAGGAATTCCCTGACCTTGGGGAGGGTGAAAATATTTCTTCTTAATCCTGTTATCCTACTTAAATATTT
This sequence comes from Suricata suricatta, assembly GCF_006229205.1. NCBI lineage: Eukaryota > Metazoa > Chordata > Mammalia > Carnivora > Herpestidae > Suricata > Suricata suricatta. Next base: position 116,380,422 of record NC_043701.1, on the reverse strand, counting down.
CTAAAAATATGCTGTGCCACACTTCTGACCAATCTCTTTTCCTCTTTCTGAAAGTGGAACACATTTCACACATTTAGCTCCTAAAGAGCTTGGATTCACAAATGAAACTATTGTCTGGCGCAAAAACAACAACAGTTAAATTAACAAAGGAAAACCTTGAACAAAAAGACATGTTTGTAAATTCAGTCTTAATCCCTGGATGTGTATGTCTCTTAAGGTTTAATATTGATGGAGCTTGGACAGAAGGTACTCTGTTGAGCTACGTCAAGACTAGATTTTTAAGATGGGGGTCTGTCTCCTTCCCTACTTACCATGCTGCTCCTTGGCATCCTGATTCGAAAGCTAATACTGCAGTGGTGAATATCTAAGTTTCTACTTTGTGCTAAGCAGCTGTGTGATCAAAGTTGAGTGCTCAAGCTCTCTATCTTGAAGTAATGGGGGAAGGGTGGTAAGCTCACAAGTTACACAGAAGAGGAACCCAGGAGGTGGCAAGTAACTCTTCTTCCCAGTGGTATTATTTCCTTTTTCTTCCCCCAAGTAAATTTAGAGAGAGCCCAGGATATATGAGGCCAACTCTTCATTCTCAATGGGAAAGTTTACTTTTTTCAGTGGAGTTTCTATTTGAAAACCCCTTCCGTGATGGAGGTGATGGAGTTTGTTCCCTGGCCACAAAGGAAACACAAAGGCCACAGGAAGGTAAGGAGGTAAAAGGAGGCTCCAAGTTCCATCGACAGCCAATTAACATCCAGTGAATGCTCATTATATGCAAAGTGCTGCCCTAGTACCTTTGAGAATATACCCCGAAGATACTAAGGGCCTCAAAGCCTTCAGTCTGTGAATAGCTGGAGAAACAAATATATAGGAACAGGGGTAAAGATTTTTCCAAAACAGGTTCCCTCTGACCTGCAGGTTCGGAGGGAAGACAGGAAAAGTTCATTTCATTCTTTAGGGACCCCTGTCTCCTGAATCATTGTTTAAATATTTCCATAATTAATACAACAGGCTTAATATTTTCTACATGATCTTTTAAATAAGTAGAATGTGTTTTCCAATGTGGAATTAACTGCTAACTCATCAATGACGTGATTGTGCGCTCCTCACATTAGAAGTGCGCTGTGTCAGGCAGAGAACATGCCGCCACTTCTTCATCTGTAAAACGGCAGAGACACTCCAGAAACACCAGGCTATTTGCAAATGATTTTTCCATCTTTATTTGAGATTCTTCTGTGATGGCTGCATATTGAATTTGCTCCCTACAATTCTCCTTCCCTTCTTTTTCTTTTCTGTTCTTTCACTTTGTTAAATCAAAGGAAGCAGAGCCGTTACCATTAAATTTTGCTTTACTAGGAAAACGTTAAATAAATGTCATTCCTTATGGTGAATGCTGTCAACATTTTTGTTGGTGCCAATCTTAAATTTAGAAGGAATTTCTCATTCCTGAGTTTAGAAGAAAAAAAAATCTTCTGACTTTCTTATTGACCTTTAAAAGATTTTGGTCTTAATGCTCTGCATGATGTTAAAAGGGCTTTTAGAGCAGGCCCATGTTGGGACTCCCCAGAGGCTGCATTAGGCTTTTCTGCACTCCTCAGTACAAAGAGAAGGGCAGATTTGACTACAGTTGTGTTTATTTGGTCGGTGGAGATGGCCCGCCCAGATAAATCCGGCTCCCTGGTAGCTTTCCACCCTAGCTCGGAAGATGTGTTTTACAGGGGCAGGACATTAACAATCTATCTGAGAATAGAGCCCAGAACCCAGAAACTTTTAACGAAAAACCAAAGATCTTGTCTCATGTCCTGACACTGAAAAAGTTCTGTGGCATAGTTACAGAGATGGAAAACGGCCACCACGGCCTCCCCCTAAGGGATTTGACATTTCCAACCATAAAGACGGGTGATGGCTGCAGGATACGGGATGGCAGCCAGATACAGGATACAGATCTGGAGAAAGATCATTTTCCCTCATGTCTTTGGGTTCTTATTCTTGCCTCCTTGGTAATGCAGCACTCCCAAGGCTCACGGTATCCCGAACACAACAAAGGTATTTTGCCAAGGTGTCAGCAGTTCTGTGCCCTGGGGGCTTCTGTGGCAGTCCACAGCTGCCTGGCGAATACAGGAGCTGGGTCAAGCCATCTAATTCTAGTGTGGGTCTTTCAGTTATAAAATGACACAAGGGGGGAGGTGGAGAGGCCCCTTCTGACTAGGCAAGCTCTCTCTCATTAAAAAAAAAGGAAAAAAGAAAAATCACTGCCTGGACAAGGCCTTCTGTATTCAGATTAAATAAGAATATCCTGTAAGAAGGCCTGTTCTTTCTGGGAAGCCTCATCACCGACTTCAAGGTTCTATTTTGATTTTGAAGAAAATAGGTAAGTTTTTCCAAAGAAGAGTTTTAAGTCTCTGAAAATAAGTGAATACTTGAACCAGGTGATGTTTTCTTTTTAAAGATGGAGACACACACACACGTTTGGAAATGATGTCAGCAGTACAAGGAGAAAATGCTGCAAATACAGAACAGTCCAAACAGCAAACCAAAGTGTGCAATGCCATCACCATTAACTTTGTTTCTTCCCTCACACACACCTACAAGGAGAGCAAGCAAGAGAGAGCATGAGAAGGAAATGCTTTCCCTTCACAAACCTGTCCTGGTTTAGAGCTGAATGGTCCCACCCATTACTGAATCTCAAAAGTAGGGAATGGCTAGAGGACCCTGAGGTGGAAGTAGGAAGCATCTGTAACTCTAGTGGCCCAAGACCCTGTCTCATCAGGGGCGAGCAGGGACCCGGGATGCAGGCTAGAAGCAGAAGGGACAGATGGATGGTATGAGCGAGCCTGGGGGTCTCCATCATCCTTGCGTCACACAAA
>NC_043701.1:116358473-116377464 GCF_006229205.1 Suricata suricatta | reverse complement strand
CCCCCCCCCCCCGCACTTGCGCCCACTGGCTGTTCCAGCCCGCGCTCAGTCATGGAAAATGAAGCTTGTTTAAGGACTCGCTTTGAAGAAGGCAGATCAAAGGCCGCGGGGACCCCTGTCCTAATCAGACTTGAGCCTGGACAGCTTTTCCCACGCAGTCTCTTTGCGGTGCTTTGCACATCTCCAGTGCTCAGCACCTGGGCGCGGCCGTGGCGGCTCGCGGGGGCGCACAGCCGTCACACTAGATGGCTGCAGGGGTTCAGTGTGTCGTTCATGGGCAGGAAAGTGCAGGGCCCCTGGGGCTTCCTTAGCTGGGGTGAGACGGCAGGCCCCGAGGGGAAGGTGAGAGCTCCGGGGACCGCGAGCGCGGGCGGGCGAATCCCGCTCTTCTGCTGCCCCCTGGTGGAGCTCCTGCGGAAGTGCGTCCCGGGGAAGCCGCACTGAGGGTTGTAAACCGACACACTCTCCAAAAGCTTCGCTTTCCAGGTTCAGTTACATTTTATTACGTACCCTGTTCACCTCGCTACGTTTCAACCTCTTCCAGGGTATATATTCTGTTGTTCTCCTTAGTTTTCTACACAACGCCATGTTCATAGAATCCTTTATTTCTTCATAAATTACAGTTAAAATGAGAACTGGGACCCAAAGTGTAGGTTTTCCGTTTAAGTTCATGATTTGAAGGGCTCCGGGTTGTTAGAAATATTTTATTGGGAACATCTAGGCCAAACAAATCTTAGACGAGACCGTACATATATAAGTAGTCACGGAGAATAAAAATACAAGAGAATATTTTTAATCTATTTGGGAAAATATTAATCATTTCATGTTTCTGTGTTCATAAAGGACATAAAACCTGTAGTCTTATGTAAAATCACAGTTATAATACACTATTTAATACCTACATTTCTTTACAGCCAACATAATGCATAAGTAAAAAAATAGAAAACATACAAAAGTAGAGATAATATATGTATCTGTTAAAATTAGTAGTAGTAGCAATGCAGTGTTATTATTTTACAGTTTATAATTCTAAACTACTCCTGAGATTTCTTAGAGCTCATTTTTCTTAAAGAGATGTCCTGGCAGGGGGGAAAAACCCAAAAAATATTTCTCTGCAATTAGTATTTCTTTTAAAAAATGAAGAATTCTGGAAGATGTTTCAGAATACTATTTCTAAGCATTTAATTCAATATGTATTTTTATGTACTAAATTCTTAGCTATAAGTTAGATGCTAAGTATAAAATTGCGTATGGTTATTTTAGTATTATGATGTAAAATTTATGAGAATGACTTTAAAGAAACGAGTTAACCTCAAAGTTTTTCGAAATGTTATTGTGATTAGACCCTGTTCACCTTTTTTGATGGTGCTATCTATATTCTCCAGTATTTCCATTTTCTTTTCACAATATTACTTCTGTCTGGCTGATTCTTTTTGCGAGAGAAGTGAGCTCTGTGTTTGACAGTGCAATTGCAAATATCAATAGCTTTGTAAATTCCCCGAGCCACAAAGTTAGTCAGAAGGTTGGAGAGTGTCAGGCAAAGAAACTGAAGGCTGATTAACTTTCTATCAAAAGTTTATCCCCTACCCCGACTCCTTCTGTTAATATTATTTACTATTATAATTTGCTAGTAATTTTAGAAAAGGTCTGTGGTTTAGAGTCTAAGGATCTAAAGCCTTCAGATTGCTTTGTTGTTACAGTTCTCGATTCTAGGCAAAGTCCTACATTTGTTTGTATCATTCCAAATGCATTAGTTTCATTAATGCATGAGGTTAGAAGAACAAAGTAAGTAAATAAGTAAATAAATAAATGGACCTTACACTTGCAAGTGTGTAAGAAAAGAGAGAGAAAATAATAAAATTCTTTTCTGTTTTTGTATGCAATGCAAGGAAATTATCCTTCAATAAAAGGTGTTTTCCTGAAAAAGACTATGAAGAACTCTTAAGTTCGGGGATTCTTAGACTATTGTTTAAGAATTAACAAAGAAAAAAACCCCCTAAGGATGCATGTTACAATGCAGGGTCCCAGATCTCCCTCCTAAGTCTTTGACTGCATAGACTTGGGGGTGGGGCAGGGGTGCGGGGGAGGGGACTCCTGTTGTAACACCATCTCATTGGCCCAGTGTAATGCAGGTCATCCTTAGGCTACACTTTGGAAAATTCCATCACTAACTCATCAGTTGCCACCAACCTGGTCTGTCACCTCTTAAACTCCAAACTCCTTACTTTTGCCCCTGGTTAAAAGTTAATTCTGAATTCAGTTTTTTCCCGATCTTTGGAATGTTAGGTTTACTCCCCCACCCTTGACCACAACATCACACCTACATCCACATTTCAGAGTCTTGCTCCTGGTTCCTATTTTATGTATTTGTTGCAGGGCCCAGAAATATTTATTGTGTTTTGTTTGTTTGTTTGTTTTTAATGTCCTACATGATTTTGGTGCAGAAGCAGGTTCGGGCAGATTGCCCTTGTTCAGACTTACTGATCCAAAGAGTCACCAGGAGGGGCACCTGGGTGGCTTGCTGGGTTGAGTGTCCCTTTGCAGCTCAGGTTATGGTCTTGTGGTTGTGAGTTCAGGCCCCGCATCAGGCTGCTGCGGCCAGCCTGTCAGCGTGGAGCCTGCTTTGGATCCTCGGTCTGCCTTTCTCTGCCCCTCCCTCACTTGCCCTCTCCCCAAAATAAATATTTTTAAAAACTCTAAAAAAAAAAAAAAAAAGCAAAAGACTCACCAGGAATTCTTGTAAAATTGGCTGCCTGGAGCTGGTGGTATGCTGGTAAATGGTTAACGAATGCTTTAAAAAATCCCTTAAAATACATAAATAACAAATAGGGACATACTGATATAAAGGTTATACAGCACAGAGTTTGCAAATAATAAAACATAGTCATTACTGCACATACCCTACAGCCAGTTGATTCTTACAGATGCTTTAGTGGTTTTCGCTGAGCTCTCGGGTGTGGGTATATTCAGCCACGATGTAAGGAATGGAGATGCATCACAGGCTACTAGTTTTGGACTAATCAGTCAGTCATTAAATCGGATATTTGACCTACTGTTAAACTCTTCTTGCCCTTGTTCAAATTATTTTCATGAAACTAAAATGGCTTTCAGTTTCAGTTTAAATCCAGCTCTGACTTTTTCCTCTTTGCCCATAGCTGTGAATACTGCTGAGGTAAGGTCAAGTCCCACAAAACAAGCAGGTGGGAAGGAGGCTCACGTTACGGAGTACCTCCACCACGCAGAGTCAGGTGGCTTCTATACTCCTGGTCCCGGTGGTCTTTCAGCCAAAGTTCACCTTCACCAGACTGTGTGTGTTCTCAGAGAAAACATATCTTCTATCCATCTTCCATCCACTTCTCATGTTTTTTACTTCTCTTAAATTTTGACTTAGTTTTTTCTGAGTCTGTTGTCAACTTTTGGAGATATTTAAGAACAAAATATATGTAACATGTATATAACAATGTATAAAATGATATAATATATAATAATATCTGGTGTATATATGAAATATATTTTTTTGTTTTTGTTAAGAGGGTCAATCCAAATAACCTAAGCTATTATTTCCCCAGAAATGAAAATTATTTAACTTTAAGAAAAAAATTATATGATTGTCTTAAGACTGTGTGCAGCTTTTTCATGGAGCATTGTTTCTGAGATTCGTCCATGTTAAATTTAGCCAATATGTTTATTTCCATGTCAGTATAATATTCCACTGGTTATCAGATTTAATAGCTCATTACCCACATGATGACTATTTAAATTTCTACTTTTTTTTTTTTGCTATTTCAAGATGCTTACATGGGTATCCTTACATAGATCTCCATATGAGCATTTGTAGACTGTTTTTCTAAAAACTATACCAAGTATTGAGTTGTAGAATATGAACATTTTCAACTTTATTAAATATCACAAAACTGTTCTTCAAAGTTGTAATAATTCACATTTGTATAAGCACTGTGTAACAATTTTATGTTGTTATACATTTTAATCAACCTTTATTATTTTATAATTTTAGTTTGCAGATTTGATGAATATGTTTTTCATTTTTAAATTTCTACTGACTGTTAATGAATTCAAATATATATGCATATATATTGTTAAGAGGGTCATTCCAAATAACCTAACCTACTAGTTCCCCAGAAATGAAAATTCTTGAACTTTAAGAAAAAAAATTATATAAATGTCTTAAGACTGTGAGCAGCTTTTTAAAAATATATGTATTCTTATTCTCTGGAAGAGAAGGCCTGACCAAACTCCTTATTATTTATTTATTTATTATTATTATTTTTTTTTAGAGTTTATTTGTTTTGAGACTGACAGAGAGTGAGCAGGGCAGAGAGAGAGAATCCCAAGCAGGCTCCACACTTTAAGCGCAGAGCCCAATGCAGGGCTTGATCCCATGAATCAGGAGATCATGACCTGAGCTGAGATCAAGAGTGGGGTACTTAACCGACTGAGACCCCTGGGTGCCTCCTGACGTGACCAAACTTCTTAGGCTGTGTAACAAACGAGACAAAAGTCGTACAAGAGAAGAAATTACAGGCTACTTTCTTGAGTTTATAGGAACAGATATCTGAAATATAACATTGGTAAATCAAAAATAACATGTATTAAAAACACATGTCATGGCAGAGACGGGCACAGGTGTTCCTTGTTTGTTTTCTCATGATAAGTGTCCTCTTTAATCCCCATCACTTATTTCACCCATCCCACCCCTGCCCTCTGGTAACCGTCAGTTTGTTCTCTCTCTTTAAGAGTCTGATGCTGTTTCTCTTTCTTGCTCGGTTACTTGTTTTGTTTCTTAAATTCCACATATGAGTGAAATCATATGGTATTTGTCTTTCTCTGACTTATTTTGTTTAGCATTATACTTGCTAGCTCTATTCGTGTTGTTGCAAATGGCAAGATTTCATTCTTTTTTTATGGCTGAGTAGCATTCCTTTGTGTGTGTGTCTGTGTGTGTGTACATATACATCTATATCTAGATATCAATCTTTCACATCCCTTTTATTCATCTACCAGTGGACATTTGGGCTGCTTCCACAGTTTGGCTAATGTAAATAATGCTGCTGTAAACATAGGAATGCACGTATTACTTCAAGTCAGTGTTTGTGTATTTTGGTGGTAAATACCCCATAGTGTGACTACTGGATCACACAGTAATTCCACTTTTTAATTTTTTTTTCAAGGACCCTTCATACTGTTTTCCACTAACTGTAACCCACTAACAGCACACAAGCTATCCTTTTGCCCCACGTTCTCACCAACATCTGTTGTTTCTTTTGTTTTTTATTTTAGCCATTCTGAAAGGTGTGGAATGACATTTCATTGTGGCTTTTTGGATAATAACCCTTTATCAGATATGTCATTGACAAGTACCTTCTCCCATTCAGTAAGTTGCCTTTTTTGTTGATTGTTTCCTTCATGGTGCAAAAGCTTCTTGTCTTGATGGAGTCCCAATAGTCTGTTTTTGCTTTTATTTCCCTTGCCTTAGGAGTTGTATCTAGAAAGATGTGACTATGGCCAATGTCAGAGACATTAATGCCTGTGCTATCTTCTAGGAATTTTATGGTTTTAATCCATTTTGAGTTTATTTTTGTGTATGATGTGATAAAGTGGCCCAGTTTCATCCTTTTGCACATTGCTGTCCAGTCTGCTCAGCACCATTTGTTGAAGAGACTGTCTTTTTTTCCCTTTGTATATTCATTCCTCCTTTGTCAAAGATTGACTTAATATTGTGGGTTTATTTACAGGTTTTCTATTCTATTCCATTGATCTATGTGTCTGTTTTTATGCCAGTATTATACAGTTTTGTGTACTACCACCTTATAATATAATTGAAAATCAGGAATTGTGATATCTCCAGCTCTTTTTCTTTTTCAAGACTTGGCTTTTCAGGGTCTTTTGTGGTTCCTTACAAATTTTAGGATTGTTTGTTCCAACTCTGTGAAAACTGCTGTATTTTGATAGGGCTTGCAGTATATCTGTAGACTGCTTTGGGCAGTATAGGCACTTTAATAAACATATTCTTCCAATCTGTGAGGATGGAATGCCTTTCCATGTTTTTGCATGAGTTGTCTTATTGTATAGTTTTCAGGGTGCAAGTCTTTCACTTCTGGTTAGGTTTATTCCTAGATCTTTTCTTATTTTTGGTGCAATTGTAAATAGGATTGTTTTCTTAATTTCACTTTCTGCTACTTCATTAATAAGGTATAAGAATGCAATGGGTTTCTGTATATTGATTTTCTATCCTGAAACTTTACTAAATTCATTTATTCTAGGAGGTGGGTTTTTTTTTTTTTGGTGTAGTATTTAGGATTTTCTCTATATAGTATCATGTCATCTATACATAGTGAGAGCTTTACTACTTCCTTATCATTTTGGATGCCTTTTATTTCTTTATGTTGTCTAACTGCTGCAGCTTGGCCTTCCTGCCCCATGTTGAATAAAAGTGGTGAGAGTGGACATCCTTGTCTTACTGCTGCCCTTAGGGAAAAAGTTCTCAGTCCTATTTAGGATGATCCTTGCTGGAGGTCTCTCATCTATGGCCTTATTATATTGATATATATTCCCTCTAGACCTACTTTGCAGAGGGTTATGAATGGATGTTGTACTTCATGAAATCATTTTTTGCATCTGTTGGAATCGTCATATGGTTCTTACCCTTTCTCTTGCAGATGTGACATATCACATTGGTTATTTTGCAAATATTGAACCACCTTTACATCCTGGGAATAAATCCCACTTGATCATGGTATATGATTTTTTAAATATACTGTTAGATACGGTTTGCTAATATTTCATGGAGGACTTTTGCATCTATATTCAAAAGAGATATTGGCCTGTAGTTCTCTTTTTTTAGTGGGGTCTTTATCTAATTTTGGTATCAGGGTAATGCTGGCCTCATCGAATGAATTTGGAAAGGTTTTTTCTCATATTTTTTTGAATTAGTTTGAGAGGAATAGGTAGAGCGCACCGGAAGTTGTCCGGTCCTGGACTCAGGTGTGTTGGGAGTTTTCTGGTGACTGACTCAATCCCACTGCTGGTCACTGGTTTGTTCCAGGTTTCTACTTCCTCCTGCTTCAGTTTTTGGAGGTTATATGCTTCTAGGAATTTTTTTTTTTTTGCCTGCTTTTTTTAAATCAGTAATTTCTGTTTAGAATAAGAGTGACAGACATATAAAATAGTTATTTATAATTGCCACTTGCTAAGGTGAACATATATACAAAACTCAATATCCCTTAAAACTAGATAGTAAAATGTTGCTAAATAGAAAGATCATTTTCTTTTACCCGAAGTACAGTTTTTGCCAACTTGATAGCTGAACAGTTCACCTCTTTTGAGGCAAAAGACCATGTGCAAATCTAGAAGTGATCATTAGAAAATATAATTATTATCTTTGCAAACATAATGTAGGCATTACTTCATGTATTTACACACTTCTCCAACTGCTTAATGAATGTCTGAAGTTCTTTCTAGGAATTTGTCTTACTTCTAGGCTGTCCAAGTTGTTGGCATAAGATATTCAGAATACTCTGTTACAATTGTTAGCATATCTGTGGTCTTTATTGTTATTTCTGCTCTCTCATGTACTTTTGTGTACTTGGGTTCTCGTTCTCTCCCTCTCTCTCTCTCTCTCTCTCTCTCTGTCTCTCTCAGTGAGTCTGGATAGAGGTTTATCAACTCTGTTGATCTTTTGAAAGAACCAGCTCCTGGTTTCATCTATTGCTGTTTTTTCATTTCTACGTATTTATTTCTGCACTAATCTTTGTTCTTTCCTTCCTTTTCCTGGGTTTTTTTTTTCCCATCTTCTTTAACTATAAAGTTTAGGCTGTTTATTTGTTTCTTCTTCTTGTATTGTTATAAACTACCTCTTAGAACCACTCTTACTGCATCCCAGAGATTTTGGACTATTGCGTTTTGATTATCATGTGTTTCCATGTATGTAATTTTTTATTTCTTCTTTGATTTTTTGGTTGACCCATTCATTCCTTAGTAGCATGTTATTTAATCTCCTTGTATTTGTGTTCTTTTCAGGTTTTTTTTTTTTCTTGTGGTTGATTTCTAGCTTTATAGCACTGTGGTCAGAAAAGATGCATGGTATGACTTTGGTCCTTTTGAATTCGTAAGACTTGTTTTGTGGCCTAATATGTGATCTCTCTTGGAGCATGTTCTGTGTACACTTGAAAAGAATGTGTTCTGCTGTTTTAGGATGGGAAGTTCTGAATTTCTGTTAAGTCCATCTGGTCCACTGTATCATTGGAAGTCACTGTTTCCTTGTTGATTTTCTGTTTGGATGGTCTGTCCAAAAACATAAATGGGGTGTTAAAGTTTCTTACCATTATTGTATTGCTATTGTTTATTACTTTCACGTGTATTATTAACCCTTTTATATATTTGGGTTCTTCCGTGTTGGGTGTATAAATATTTACAATTGTTCTCTCTTCTTGTTGGACTGTCCTCTTTGTTATAATATCTTGTCCTTCTTTGTCTTTTGTTATAGTCTTTGTTTTAAAGTCTATTTTATTTAATATACATATTGTTATCTTGGCTTTCTTTTGACATCCATTTGCATTCCTTCACTTTCAATCCACAGTAGACTTTAGGTCCAAAATGAGTCTCTTGTAGGCAGCGTATAGGTGATTCTCATTTTTTAAAATCTATTCTGTCACCCTATGTCTTTTGATTGGAGTGTTTAGTACATTTACATTCAAAGTCATTATTAATAGGTATGTATTTATTGTCATTTTGTTACTTCTATTTTGGTTGTTTTTTAAAAATATTTATATGGGGTCTGTTGTGGTTCCACACACATTTTAGGTTTATGTTTTCTAGTTCTATAGAAAATGCCTTTGGTATTTTATAGGATGGCATTAAATCTATACATTGCTTTGTGTGGTACGGACATTTTAACAGTGTTGGTTCTCCCAGTCTATGAGAATAAAATGTCTTCTCATTTGTTTGTGTCTTCTTCAGTGTCTTGAATGTAGGCCTTATAGACCTGTCAGACCACAGGCCATTCACCTTATTAGTTAAGTTTATTCATAAGTATTTAAGGGGGTTTTTTTTGGTGTTATTGTAAATAGAGTCATTGTCTTAATTTCTGTTTTTGATACTTTGTTACTAATGTATAGGAATGTAACTGTTTTCTGTATATTAATTTTGTATCTTGAAACTTTACCAAATTTATTTAACAAGTCCAGTAGATTTTTGGTGGAGTCATTAGAGTCTTCTATGTATGTTATCATGTCATCTGGAAATAACAACAGCTTTACTTCTTTACTAATTAATATGCCTCTTATTTCTTTTTCTTGCCCAGTTGCTACAGCTAGGACTTCCAGTGCTATGTTGAATAAAAGTGAGGGTGAATAATCTTGTCTTGTTCTTGATCCTAGGAGAAAAAGTCTGTTTTTCATCATTGACTATGATGTTAGCTGTAAATGCTTTTTCTATTGAGATGATCAAATGATTTTATCCTTAATTTATTAATGTGGCATATCACAGTGATCTCTAAATATTGAATCATTTTGTGTGTCTGGAATAAATTCTACTTGACTATGGTGAATGCTTTTTAAGACAATGTTGTATGTGGTTTTGTTAATATTTCATTGAGGATTTTTGCATCTATGTTCATGGAGATATTGACCTGTGGTTCTCCCTCTCCCCCTCTCTTTTTTGGTAGTGTCTTTGGTGCTGGCCTCATAGAGTAAATTTGGAAGCTTCCTTTCATTTTCTATTTTTCATTAAGTATGAAAGGAATAAGTATTAACTCTTCTTTATTTATATTTTTGTTTTTAAATGTTTATTTATTTTTGAAAGAGAGAGAGAGAGAGAGAGAGCGAGAGCGAGAGAGCATAAGCAAGGGAGAGGCAGAGAGAGAGGGAGACACTGAATCTGAAACAGGCTCCAGGATCTGAACTGTCAGCACTGAGCCTGATGTGGGGCTCAACTTCTTGTACTGCAAGATCATGACCTCAGCTGAAGTCAGACGCTCAACCAACTGCACCACCCAGGCATTCCCTGTATTAACTCTACTGTATTTTTATTTTTTATTTTTTTAAAAGAGAAATAGTTTTATTTTTCTAAATGTTGATAAAAGTTTTTTTTAACTTAAGTTTAACTTAAGTCCAAGTTAACATATAGTGTAATAATGATTTCAGGAGTAGAATTCAGTGATTCATCACTTACATATAACACCCAGTGCTCATCCCAACTAATGTCCTCCTTAATGCCCACCCCCTTTTTAGCTCCCCCCCAACACCCCACCAGCAGTCCTGTTTGTTCTCTGTATTTAAGAGTCTCTTATGGCTTGTCTCCCTCTCTGTTTTTGTATTATTTTTGCTTCCCTTTCCCTATATTCATATGTATTAGCTCTTCTTTAAATGTTTTGTAGAATTCACCAGTGAAGTCACCTAGTCCTGGACTTTTATTTACAGAGGATTTTTTGATTACTGGTTTAGTTTTATTTCTTGTTATCAGTCTGATCAAAATTTCTCTTTCTTACTGAATCAGTTTTGGAGGTTATATGTTTCTAAGAATTTATCCATTTCTTTTAGGTTGTCCAATTTATTGCCATAGAATTTTTTATACTATTTTCTCATAATCATTTGTATATCTATTGGTTTTTATTTTCACTTCTGATTTTATTTTTTGAGTCCTCTCTTTTTGATGATGAATCTAGATAAAAGTTGATCAATTTTATTAATCTTTTCAAAGAACCAGCTCTTGCTTTCATTGATCTTTTATATTATTTTGTTTCTTTACATGTTAGGTTTTTTGTTTGAGATTTTGCTTGTCTCTTGAGATAGGCTTGTCTTGCTATAAATTCCCTGTTAGAATAGTTTTTGCTGTGCCTCAAGGATTGTTTTTTTGTTGTTGTTTACTTATTTTTGAGAGAGACAGAGTGTGAGTGGGGGAGGAGTAGAGAGAGGTAGGAAGACACAGAATCTGAAGCAGTTTCCAGGCTCTGAGCTGTCAGCACAGAACCCGATGTGGGACTTAAACTCATGAACTATGAGTTCATGATCTGAGCTGAAGTCAGACATTTAACTGACTGAACCACCCAGGTGCCCCTATGCCTCAAAGATTTGGGGCCATTGTGTTTCTATGTTCATTTATCCCCATGTATTTTTATCTCCTTTTTGATTTCTTGGTTGACCCATTCATTGTTTAGTACCATGTTGTTAGCTTTCATGTATTTGTGTTATTTCCATATTTTTCCTTGCAATTGATTTCTAGTTTCATACTGTTGTGGTAGGAAAAATGCTTATTATGATTTCAGTTTTCTTAAAATTTAAAAAAAGTTATATTTTTTAAAGTTTATGTATCCATTTTGAGACAGAGAGAGAGACAGAGCGAGCACACAAACAGGGAGGGGCAGAGAGACAGAATCCCAAGCATGCTCCATGCCATCAGTGCAGAGCCCTATGTGGGGCTCAAACTCACAAACTGTGAGATCATAACCTGAGCTGAGATTAAGAGTGAGATGTTTAACTGCATCATTCAGGTATCCCTCAGTCTTCTTAAATTTGTTGATACTTTTGGCTTACCGTGTGATCTATCTGGGAGAATGTTCCATGTGCACCTGAAAAGAATACGTATTCTGTTTTTGGATGGAATGTGATTTGTATACCTGTTAAGTCCCTCCTTTCTTATGTGTCGTTCAAAGCTGCTTTTGCCTTTTGGTTTTCTGACTGGATGATCTATCGACTGATGTAAGTGGAATTTTAAAAACCCTTACTATTATTGTTTTATTGTCAGTTTCCCCTTTATGTTTGTCAATATTTGCTTTCTGTATTTAGGTGTTCCTATGTTGGGTACATATATATTTATAATTATTCTATCCTCTTGTTGGATTGACCCCTGAATCATTATGTCATGTCTTTTTTTGGTGTCTTGTTACAGTCTTTGTTTTAAAGCCCATTTTGTCTAAGTATCACTATTGGTTTTATTTCTTTATTTTTTTGTTTCCATCTTCATGGAAGATCCTTTTCCATCCCTTCACTTTCAATCTGCATGTGTCTTTCAGTCTGGAGTGTTTTCTAGGCAGAATGTGGATGAATCTAATGGTGTATGTGTGTGTTTTTGTGTGTGTGAGGGAGAGTGGGCACAAGTGAGTGAGGGGTGGGGGAGGGAATCTCATAAAAGTCAGGGAGAGAGAGAGAGAGGAAGGGAGGGAGGGAGAGAGAGAAGCAGGGCTTGTGCTTACCCTATAGGGACTTGAACTCACAAACCATGAGATCATGACCTGAGCTGAAGTCAGATGCTTAACAACTAACTGAGTCACGCAGACACCTGAGTCTTATATTTTTATTCATTCTGTCATCCTATGCCTTTCACTGGAGTTCATAGTCTGATTACATTTAAATTAATTATTGATAGGTATATAATGATTGCCATTTTGTTGGTTTCTGATTGCTTTTGTAGTTCTCTGTTCCTTCTCTTGCTCTCTACCCTTGTGGTAGGTGACTTTCTCTAATGTTATGCTTTGATTCCTTTTTCTTTATATTTTTGTGTATGACTAATTATTGTAGATATTGACAAACTACATTGTTTTCTAACTTTTATACTAGCTTTAATAGTGATTGATCTATTAATTACCGTTAATATATGTTTGCTTTTACCAATGAATTTTTTAAAATTTCATTATATTCTTATTTCAGTTATGGCTTTTTCTTTTTTGCTGAAAGAATCCCCTTACCCAAAAAAAAAAAAAATTCCCTTAACATTTCTTGTCAGGTTGATTTAATTTTTGTTTGTATGGGAAAGTATTTTTCCTGAATTCTAACTGATAACCTTGCTGGGTAGAATATTCTACATTCCAGTTTTTCCTTCCAGCACTTCAAATATATCATCCTGATCCCTTTGGGACTGCAAAGTTTCCATTGAAATATCCGCTGTCAGCCTTATGGTTTTTTTCCTTGTACATAATAAATGTCTTTTGCTGGTTTTAAGAACCCTTCTTTTAGTTTTGCCACTTTAATTAATATGTGTCTTGGTGTGGATATCCTTGGATTCAATTTATTTAGGGTTCTTGTGCTTCTTGGGCTTTGATGTCCATTCCCTTCCCCAAATGAGGAAGGTTCTCAGCTATGGTTTCTTCAAAGAAGTTTTCTGACCTTTTCTCTCTTCTCCTTTTGAGATTCCTATAATGTGAATGTTAGTACACTCATGCTGTCTGAGAGACCCCTTAACCTGTCCTCACTTTTAAAAATCTTTTTTTCTTTGGCCACTCATCTTGGATGGTTTCCAGCACACTGTCTGCCAGATTGCTGATCCATTGCTCTGCATCCTCTAATCTGCTTGATTCTGTCAACTGTATTTTTTATTTGAGTTATTGTATCCTTCAGCTTTGATTGGTTGTTTTTAATGTTCTCTCTTTGGTCAAGTTCTTACTGAATACACCCACTCTTCTTTCAAGTTCACTGAGCATCATTATGAGCATTACTTTGAAATCTTTATCAGGTAGAATGTTTACCTTCATTTTGTTTAGTTCTTTCTTTGGGAGAGGTGTTGTCATATTTTTTCATTTGGAACATATTCCTCCCTCTCCTCATTTTGTCTAATTCTCTGTGTTTGTTTCTATGTATCAGGTAGGTCAGCAATGGCTCCCAGTCTTTAACATAGTAACCTTATGTAGAAAGTGTCCTGTGGTGTCCAATAGCTTAATCCCCTATGGTCACCAGATTGAGGCACTCCAGAGGTATTTCCTCTTCATGCTGCATGCATTCTTCTGTCATGACTGGGCTGAGCTGTTGGGCAGTGCTGGGTCTCGGCCTGGCTGTCATCAGTGACCAGCTGCAAGTACCATGTACACACTGGCGGGCTGGCTGAGTGAGAGGTCTGGCTATACTTCCTCTGAACATGCTGGGAGGTGGAGTTAACCCCTGCTTCATGTGGCTGAGAGGCCTGGCTGCATCCACTTGGGGTGTGTAGGTCGGTGGGGTTCCCTTCCCTCCCTGGGGCAGTAATCACTTTGGAAGGGCAATAGTCATGTTCAGGGCTGCCTGCTGGATGCGGCAGGGAGGTAGTTGCCTTGGGACTGAGGCTGCTCTCCAGGTGCAGTGGGGTGGAAGCCTCTTCGGTGGGGAATGTGCTAGGGGGGCGGTTTGGGTAGGGTGGTCCCCAGGGGAATGCTGAGGTGGGGCAAGCAGTGTTCACAGAGTAGAAGGAGAGAGTTGGAACCAGCTCCTATTAGCATCACCCAACCTACACTGAGGAAGAGGCCCACTCCCCACCCAAAAGGCCCCTGTTAGCACTTTTCTTCCCAGAGAAAGTCCTTACAAATTGATGCCCCTCTGCTGTGCATGCACTCTAAAATTAGTTCAGGGGAGCAGAAAGATGGGGGAGCAGTAAGGAGCCCCATTACCTCTGTCCTCCGGCAATTATCAAACTGAGAAGAATTAAAAGCCACAGTTTTCTGATCTCCAAGAATGGAGGTGTGCAGACAGACCCTTTATCAACAGTAGTCTCATGGATGTTTGAGTGAGTGGAGCCCAAAGTGGAGCAGGGAGACAAAGTGCCTAGAGGCTTGGCGCTGGGCCTGCAGAAACCCGTGTGTCCACAGGCACACAGTTCCACGGACAGCTGCGCGGGCAGGGCGGTTGTGAGTCCAGAGGCGCACAGACCTTCGGAGCCGCTGGTGGCACTACTGGCAGGGCAGTGGAGAGACCAGCGGAAGAGAAGTAGAGGCTGAATCGCTCATAGCATAATCTCTGGAGAGGGGAGACCTCGCCGGGGACTGAGAGCCCCTGGGTGCAGAGAGAGAAATCCGTCCCCCTCAGTGGGCTTGTTCTCCCTTGGGGCCAGCAGCTCGCTGACTTCAGGTGGAGCCAGGGGAAAAATCTGACTTCACAATCCCTCTACTCAATCCCAGCCAAAAAGTCATCCACCTGCAGGAGATTTTAACTGTGGTGGCAATATTGAGTGTGTGGTCAAGGATTTAGAAACCGGGCAGAACTTAAAAAACAGAAACAATTAGACCCACCCGAGGCACAAGGAGATTGGACTCAAGAGAGAGGTTGTCAATGCATGGTCTGAGAGGGGCGCTGGGCGCCGCCGTTCTTCTCCCCGCATCCACTAAGATGGGGCCTTAGAGAGCAGCCCCTGAGACCCCCACCTACCTACAGCAAGCCACACCCATCTGCTCTGGAGAGCTGCTGTGCTTTTGTTTATTATTTTTAATTGTTTTTTTCCCCTTTTTTTCTTCATATTTTTATTATTTAATTCCCCCCCCCATTTTCTCTTTCCTATTTTACTATTTCCTTCTTTTCTCCCTTACCCCCTGGAGACTGGGGAAGACCAACATTTAGGCACTGCTGTGCTTAGATCAACCCTTACCATCCAGATAGTTTTTCCTTTATCTCATCCTTATCTCCCCGCTCCACAGGTTTTAAGCTCTCAGACTGTCCTTTATCTCTGACTGTCAATGTCCCCCTCCCCACCTGCCTTTTTCTTTTCTTTTTTTTCCTTTTTCCACCTTCTCATTTCTTTCTTGTTCCTTTGTTTCTTTCCCCTTTTGGTTTGCTTCTTTACTTGTTCTGTCAGTACATTTGTGTGCTTGTGTTCTCTGTGTGTTTGTCTGTCTGTTTTCCTTTTCAGGGCTACCTCAAGAAACAACCCAAAGCACACATAGTGGAAAGTCCCAAATATTGCTGAGTAGGGAAATAAATTAATCAGAGGCATAACAAGAGAAACCGAGAGACACCATTAAAAGAACATCTCTTGAAACAACAGATCCTACAGAAACAACAGTCAAAGAGCCTCCTTCAATAAAGAAATATTAGTAGACACACAGTGCAGAATGAGCTTTTAAAACTGATAGACAGCTAGCCAAATGAAAGAACTCTCCTCTAAAGAAACTCGAGGAAGAAATCACAGCTACAGAACTGCTCAAAACAGACATAAACAACTTAACTGAACAAGATTTAGAACAATTCTCATAAAATTAATCACTGGGCTTGAAAATCCATCAGAGAGGCTATTGATACACAGATTAGGGAACTTCAAAATAGCTGTGATGAGTTAAAAAAAAAAAAGGTTATAAATGAGGTGAATAATAAAATGGAGGCTACCACTGCACGGACTGAAGAAGCAGAGAGGAGAATAGGTGAATTAAAAGACACAGTTATAGCAAAAGAGGAGACTGAGAAAAAGAGAGAGAAATTGACACAGGAGTACAGAAGGAAAATCAGAGACCTGAGTGATACAATCAAATGGAACAATGTCCATATCATAGGAAATCCTGAAGAGGAAGATAAAGGCAGAGGTCCTGAAGGGGTGCTGGACCAAGTTATACATGAAAACTTCCCCAATCTGGGGAAAGAGAAAGACACTGAAATTCAAGAGACATACAGAACTCCCTTAAGACATAATGTAAACCGACCTTCAACATGACATATCATAGTGAAACTGGCAAAATATAAAGATAAAGAGAGAATTCTGAAAGCAGCTAGGGAGAAAAGGGCCTTAACATAAAAAGGGAAACCTATCAGAGTGGTTACAGATCTATCTACTGAAACTTGGCAGGCCAGAAAGGAATGGCTGGAAATCATCAATGTGATAAACAGGAAAAATATGCAACCAAGAATTCCTTATCCAGTGAGCCTGTCATTCAAAATAGAAGGAGAGATAAAGATGTCCCCAAATAAATAAAAGTTGAGAGAATTCATCACCACTAAACCAGCCATACAAGAAATCCTAAGAGGGACTCAATGAGAGAAAGGTAGCAAGGAATATAAGACAACAGAGACATCAATACACACATGAATCTTACAGAGAACACAATAAATCTAAACCTACATTTTTCAATAATAACACTGAATGTAAATGGACTGAATGCTCCAGTCAAATGACACTGGGTAGCAGAATGGATCAAAACCCAAAATCCAAGAGACTCACCTTAGACCTGAGGACATCTTCAGATTGAAAGTAAGGGGATGGAGAAATATCTACCATGCGACTAGATGCCAAAAGAAAGCTGGAGTAGCCATACTTATATCAGACAAACTGGACTTTAAAATAAAGGCAGTAACAAAAGATGAAGAAGGATATTATATAATAATTACAGGATCTGTACATCAGGAAGAGCTAACAATTATAAACATTTATGCACCAAATTCGGAAGCTTCCAAATACAAAAAACAACTAATCACAAACAGAAGCAATTTTATTGATAAGAATGTGCTAACTGCAGGGGACTTTAATACCCCACTTACAACAATGGATAGGTCAACCAGACAAAAAAACTAAAGAAACACTGGACCTGAATGGCACACTGGAGCAGATGGAATTAATAGATATATTTAGAACTCTGCATCCTAACACTAGGGAATTCCCTTTCTTCTCAAGTGCACTTGACACATTCTCCAAGATAGATCACACACTGGGTCATAAAGCAGCCCTCCATAAATACAAAAGAATTGAGATCATACCATGCACACTTTCAGATCACAATGCTATGAAACTTGAAATCAACCAAAGGAAAAAGTCTGGAAAACCTCCAAAAATGTGGAGGTTAAAAACTACCCTACTAAAGAATGATTGGGTGAACCAGGCAATTAGAGAGGAAATTAAAAAATATATGGAAATGAATGAAAAGAATACAACAGTCCGAACTCTCTGGGATGCAGCAAAGGCAGTCCTAAGAGGAAAGTTCATGGCAATCCAGGCCTATTTCAACAAACTAGAAAAAGTGAAAACTCAAAACCTAACAGAGCACCTAAGGAAACTAGAAAGGGAGCAGCAAGAGCACCCCAAACTGAGCAAAAGAAAATAATGAAGATCAGGACAGAATTAAACAAGATAGAATCCACAAAAACAATTGAACAGATCAATGAAACCAAGAGTTTGTTTTTTGAAAAAATAAAATTGATAAACTTGTAGCTAGGCTCCTCAGAAAGAAAAGAGAGAACACTCAAATAGACAAAATCATGAAGGAAAATGGATCTATTACAATAGATTCCTCAGAAATACAAGCAATCATCAGATATTACTATGAAAAATCATATGCCAACTAACTGGACAATCTAGAAGAAATGGACAAATTCCTCAATGCACATGCACTACCAAAATTCAAACGGGAAGAGATACAAAATCTGAACAGACCCATAACCAGTGAAGAAACCAAATCAGTTATCAAAAAACTCCCAATGAATAAAAGCCCAGGGCCGGATGGATTCCCAAGGGATTTCTACCAGACATTTAAAGCAGAGTTAATGCCGATCCTTCTCAAGCTATTCCAAAAAATAGAAATGGAAGGAAGACTTCCAGACTCATTTTACAAAGCAAATATCACTTTGATTTCTAAGCCAGGCAGAGACCAAACAAACAAACAAAAAGAAATACAGGTCAAAATCCTTAATGAATACAGATGCAAAAATACTCAACAAGATACTAGCAAATTGAATTCAACAGCATATAAAAAGAATTATTCATTATGATCAAGTGGGATTCATTCCTGGGTTACAAGACTGGTTCAATATTTACAAATCCATCAATGTGATACATCACATTAACAAAATAAAAGAAAAAAACCATATGATCCTGTCGATAGATGCAGAAAAAGCATTTGACAAAGTACAACATCGCTTCTTAATAAAAACCCTCGAGAAAGTCGAGATAAAAGGAACTTACTTAAACATCATAAAAGCCATTTATGTAAAGCCCACAGCCAATGTTATCCTCAATGGGGAAAAACTGAGGGCTTTTCCCCTGAAATCAGGGACACGACAGGGATGTCCACTCTCATCACTGTCGTTTAACATAGTGTTGGAAGTCCTAGCATTAGCAATAAGACAACAAAAGGAAATAAAAGGCATCAGAATTGGCAAAGAAGCCAAACTTACACTTTTCGCAGATGACATGATACTCTACATGGAAAACCCAATCGACTCCACCAGAAGCCTTCTAGAAGTGATCAATGAATTCAGTAAAGTTGCAGGGTACAAAATCAATGTAGAGAAATCAGTTGCATTCCTATACACCAAAAATG
>NC_043701.1:116277381-116358373 GCF_006229205.1 Suricata suricatta | reverse complement strand
GCAATCCCCATCAAAGTTGGACCAGCATTCTTCTCAAAGCTAGAACAAATTATCTTACAATTCGTATGGAACCACAAAAAACCCCGAATAGCCAAAGTAATATTGAGGAAGAATACCAAAACCGGAAGCATCACAATCCAAGATTTAGCCTCTGCTACAAAGGTGTCATCATCAAGACAGTATGGTGTTGGCACAAAAACAGACACATGGACCAATGGAATAGAATAGAGAGCCCAGAACTGGACCCACAAGTGTATGGCCAATTAATCTTTGACAAAGCAGGAAAGAGTATCCAATGGAAAGAAAGACAGCCTCTTCAACAGGTGGTGTTGGGAGAGCTGGACAGCAACATGTAGAAGAATGAAATTAGACCACTTTCTTACACAATTCACAAAAATGAACTCAAAATGAATAAAGGACCTAAATGTGAGACAGGAAACCATAAAAACCCTAGAGAAGAAAGCAGGAAATAGCCTCCTTGACCTCAATTGCAGCAATTTCCTTCTTGACACATCCCCAAAGGCAAGAGAATCAAGAATAAAAATGAACTATTGGGACATCATCAAGATAAAAAGCTTCTGCAATGCAAAGGAAACAAACAAACAAAAAAAACTAACAGGCAACCGACAGAATGGGAAACGATAGTGGCAAATGGCATATCAGATAAAGGGCTAGTATCCAAAATCTACAAGGAACTCACTAAACTCCATACCCCAAAAATGAATAATCCACTGAAAAAATGGGCAGAAGACCTGAACAGACACTTCTCCAAAGAGGACATCCAGATGGCCAACAGGCACATGAAACGATGTTCAGAGTCACTTACCATCAGGGAAATACAAATCAAAACCACACTGAGATACCACCTCACACCGGTCAGAGTGGCTTAAATTAACAAATCAAGAGACTATAGACGCTGGTGAGGATGTGGAGAAATGGGCACCCTCCTACACTGTTGGTGGCAATGTAAACTGGTATGGTTGCTCTGGAAAACAGTATGGAGGTTCCTAAAAAAACTACCGATAGAACTCCCCTATGACCCAGCAATTGCACTGCTAGGGATTTACCCAAGGGATACAGAAGTGATGATGAATAGGGGCACATGTACCCCAATGTTCACAGCGGCACTTTCTACAATAACCAAATCATGGAAAGAGCCTAAATGTCCATCACCTGATGAGTGGATCAAGAAGATATGGTATATATATATATATACACAATGGAGTATTACATGGCAATGAGAAAGAATGAAATATGGCCATTTGTAGGAAAATGGATGGACCTTGAGGGTGTCATGCTAAGCGAAATAAGTCAGGCAGAGAAGGACAGATACCATATGTTTTCCCTCATAGGTCTAACAGGAGAAACCTAACAGAGGACCATAGGGAAGGGAAGGAGGGGGAAGAGTTAGAGAAAAAAGAGGGAGGCAAATCATGAGAGACTCTTGAATACTGAGAACAAACTGAGGGCTGATGTGAGGGGGAAGGGGTTGATGGTCATGGAGGGGGCACTTGTGGGGAGAAGCACTGGGTGTTATATGGAAACCAATTTGACAATAAACTATTATAAATTAAAAAAATAAAATAAATAAATATAGAGAACAAAGTGGTGGTTGCCAGAGAGGAAGTGGGTGGAGAGAGGGTTAAAATAGGTGAAGGAGATTCAGAGTACACTTGTCATGATGAGCAGTGAGTATTTGTATAGAATTGTTGAATTGCTATATTGTACTCCTGAAACTAATATAACACTGTATAAAAGCAAAGGACTGCTGTATTAAATTGCATGTGAAATTCAAAATATAAACAAACAAACAAACAAACAAATAAATAAATAAAATTAGTTCATCTTCAGGTAGAAGCCAGGTGATTTTTAGCTCCTGCCTCTATGCTGAATCTCAGAGTGAGTCTTAGAGTGTGCTGGCCCTTTGAAGAAGGAGAACCTCAGTTTTCTGGAGTCTTCTGTTCCCTTGGGGGTACACCTCACTGATTTTCAAAGCTAGACAGAATGAGGGCTTCTCTTCCTGGTGCAGATCCCCCAGGCAGGGGTGTTTGATGTGGGGCTTTATCTCCTCCCTTTTCAGGAAGGACCCTGTGCCTGTGATATCCCTCAGAAGGGGATTTGGTTCTCTGTTACTCTGCCCCTCTACTTTCCTCAGCATGGCCTTTTCTTTATAGTTTTAGGTGAGGGAGATCCATTCTGCTAGTTTTCAGGGTGCTTTCAGAGTGAGCTTCACTATATCTAGACAGCCTTGCTGTGTCTGTGGGAGGTGAGGGCAGGATCCACTTAGTCTGTTATTTTCTTCCAAGCTCCCAGAGAGGGCTTTCCGAAGGTAGTTATGCCCATGCTGAGATCAAAAAGAACTTGAGCCAGTCATTGAAGAATGGGGAGATAGAACAAAGTCTGTGTATGACTGACAGCAGTTGTAAAAAGCAGCCAAGCAAGTGGTTGGGGACCTAGCACTGATTTTAAAGAATCTGGGAGCGGAGGTGCCTTAGTGGCTCAGTTGTTTTAAGTGTCCAACTCCTGGTTTTGGCTGAGGTCACAGTCTCACAGTTCATGAGTTTGAGCACCATTTTGGGTTCTGCAGTAACATCGCGGAGCCTGCTTGGTATTCTTTGCCCCTGCTCTTTTCACAGGCATGTGCATGCATCGCGATCTCTCTCTAAAACAAACAAACTTATAATAGTTAAAAAAAAAAAAAAACCTGGGAGCTAACTTTATTGAGGGGTTTGGTCAAATCCTTAGGTCACGCAGGAGCCATTGAAGTGGGTTAAATATTCTGAGATAAAATTGGCAGTTTCTTGAATGCTAAATTAGACCTAAATAAGGAGAAGAGATTGGAGGAGAATAAGGGTTGGAGGAATGGAGATTTTTAAAACATGCTTTAATGAAATATATTTTTACACATGAGAAAATTCATTTTATATGTGAGGAAAAAGGGCAAACATAATACTGCTCCCTTGAATTCAGAGGCACAAAGAAGCAGTATGAAATGTATAACTTTTGGTATCATATATATGTGTGTGTGTGTGTGTGTGTGTATTTATATATTATGTTTCATCTCTTTTTAAAGTAAATTTAAGTAAACTAGGCCAATATCCAATTTGATGAGTGTCCACAAAGTGAACACACCCGTGTCACTAGTCAGCTCCTGGCACCCCAGAAAAGCGCCTCTTGTTCCCTCTTGGTCACTACTGTTCTCCAAATTTAACCACTGTCTCCACTTCCATCCCTATGAATATTTTCATTTTTTTTCTCCTAAGAAATGAGCTACAACATTTCAAAAAGCTTGCACATGAAAAGAACTTCAAATATAACCTGGTCTGATGGTTTTTCAAACATTAAAATTTAACAATAGGATAGTTCTTTTTTAATGTTTGTTTATTTTTGAGAGAGAAAAAGAGAGTGAGGTGGGGGAGGGGAAGAAAGAGAGGGAGACACAGAATCTGAAGCAGGCTCCAGGCACAGAGCCCAATGTTGGGCTTGAACTCACAAACTATGAGATCATGACCTAAGCCGAAGTCAGACGCTCAACCAACTGAGCAACCCAGGTACCCCACAGTAGGATAGTTTTTAAAAATGAAATGTCACCTACATCTGCAATATGTGGAACAGATAATATTAGATCTCCTCTGGTTGAGTCAGAAATTTGGGGCTGAGAGAACTTATTCAATGCCTATCCTCTTTCTTTAACATATATGTTGTCTCCCCCACCATTTCTCTCCTGATTTTCTTCTTGTGGACTAAGACACATCTTTCTGTAACCTGAGGTTCTGTGGAAAACTCAACTTGAAAAATCACAGACTCATTGTAAGCCCTTCCTTTCCAACAGGTGTTCAGACTTTTCTAGAAAAGGTTACACAGTAAATATTTTAGGCTTTAACTGCCATATGGTCTCTTTCTCCCTGCTCAGCTGATGTGCTGCTGTAGTGTGAGAGCAGTTGTTCTAGTAAAACTTTATTTACAAAAACAGGGTGTGGGATGAATCTAGCCCATGGGTATAGTTTGCCAAACCCTGATTTTGAAAATAAGGAAATGGAAGCTCGGAAAAGTAATTTAGAATTGCAGAATGTTGTGATTAAAAGGAACTTTAATAAGCCTCTTGTAGAAACAGAAATCAAGACCCTAGAAGTTAATGAAATTTGTGGCACATGTAACCTAGCAAAAGGCTACACATATGATTATCATAATTATAGTTAAGATGGTATTTTGTTTCTTTTCTACTTTTTTTTGGGGGGGGAGCAGGAACGGGGATGGGGAGGGCTAGAGGGAGAAGGAGAGGGAGAGAATCTTAAGCAGGCTCCATTCCCAGTGTGGAGCCTGACCCACAGCTTGATCTCATGATTGTGAGATCATGACCTGAGCCAAAATCAAGAGCTGGTTGCTTCACCCACAGAGCTACCCAGATGCCCCAGTATTTGGGGTCTATTCCAACCTGTTTTTATTATTAAAACCCTGAACTTCTCCTCTCTTTCCAAGAATCTTGAAGAATCATGCTCCCCCTTGGAACTATTATTCCCCCAATCCTATGATTAATACTATTTTCACTCAGATTCCTTTGTTTCTCATGCCACTAACCCTAGTGCCTCTCAATTAGAAAGTCTTCACTCAAATGGCTCCAGTAACTTAAGGTACTGATTTTAGATAGTCAGGGTCCTGAACACATTTCCTCCCATTAGCAGGTTAAAATGTAACTTTGCTATGTTGGCCTTATGATAGTTTCTACAAAACCAACCAACCAAACAAACAAACTAGACATTTGAGTGAATTTATCAGATATTTACTGCAGTTTTACAGTTCCTCATTAAGAGTCTGAAGACATTCTGTTACCTTCTACCTGAGAGTGGGCTATTTATGTTGTCAGAGGCCCATGCGGAAGCTAGGGCTGGCCTTGGCTTGCTTCTGTGCACGCTAGCTACATCAGTCAGAACAGGCAAGGTTCTGCTGCTAAAATAGGCAATCCCAAACCTGAGTCGTTCCCCACAACCATATATTCCACTGGAGAGCCTTGGGGTGTTGGCCAGGAGCTCTGCTCCACTTGCCAGCCCCTCATTCTGCCTCTGCAGCTGACAGGGCAGCCGCTGGTGGAAATTGCCCACCACAGCAGTAGAGGGATATAGCAAGAATCGTCTCTCCACTGTCCTGCTTCATGTGGAACAAACAAGTGTACAGGCAAACTCTGGCTTTGATAGAGTAGGAGATTCTTAGGAATAGAAAAAGAAATTTGGTGAACTGCTGTCTAAATCCCACTGAGCAGAAGGGGAAGCCACTGGAAAAATTTCTCCCAAATGACTGAAAGCCCTCATGCAAATTAAATGTCCAGTATCCTGCACTCATAGCCCTAATGCCACAGTGGGTATAAACATTTCTGTTTGGTTTTTTGAATACAGACATGGATGTATTCCTTAAAAAATTGTTTATTATTAATACGGTGTTTTAATGTGGAAAATAAAAGGGACATCTATATAGGTGGAATATAAATGTCATTTGACATTTCCCAGAGTATTCAATAGGCTTTGGATATCCGGGACTTCTTAAAAAAATTATTTTTTGAGTATAGTTGACATACAATGTTACATTAGTTTCACGTGTATAATACAGTGCTTGAACATTTCTATGCTTTATGCTGTACTCACCGCAGGTGTAAATACTGTCGGTCACCATATGCAGGATGATAACACCACTGACTATAGTCCCTGTGGTGTGCCTTCCATCCTTGTGGCTTACTCCTTGCACAGCTGCAAGCCTGTACTTTCAATGCCCCTTCACCCATTTTTTTTCATCACCTGAGCTGCCTCCCTCTGGCAACCATCAATTTGTTCTCTGTATTAATGGATATAATTCTGCTTTTTGTTTGACTATTCATTTTTTGTTGTTGTCTGTTTGGTTTTTAGATTCCACATACAAGTGAAATACAGTGTTTGTCTTTCTTGGTCTGACTTATTTCATTTAACATAATATTCTCTAGGTCCATTCATGTTGTTGCAAAAGGCACAAATATCATTTTGTGTGGCTGAGTAATCACCCCGCTTTATCCCCAACAGACTATATCTTCCTTTTCCATTTGTCTCTTGATAGATACTTAGGTTACTTCCATCCCTTGGTTATTGTAAATACTATTGCAGTAAACATAGGGTTGCATATATTTTTTTGTTTAAAAACATTTTTTTTTAGTGTTTATTATTGATGGACACAGAGAGACAGAGCATGAGTATGGGAGGGGCAGAGAGAGGGAGACACAGAATCTGAAGCAGGGTCTAGGCTCTGAGCTGTCAGCACAGAGCCCAGCGTGGGGATCGAACTCACAAACCGTGAGATCATGACCTGAGCTAAAGTCAGATGCTTAGCCAACTGAGCCACTCAGGCGCAGCATCTTTTTGAATTAGTGTTTCTATTTTCTTGGGGTAAGTACCTAGTAGTGGTATTATTGGATCACACAGTGATTCTATTTTTTTTTAATTTGTTAGGAACCTCCCTGCTGTTTTCCACAGTGGCTGCACCAGCTTGCATTCCCACTCAGTGAATGAGAGTTCCTTTTTCTCCACATCCTCAGCAACAGCCTCATTTTAATTTTAGCCATTCTGACAGGTGCCGGGTGATACCTAACTGTGGTTTTCATTTGCATTTCCCAGATGGGGAATGATGTTGAGCATCTTTTCATGCATTTTTTGGCCATCTGGATGTCTTCTTTGGGAAAACGTATGTTCATGTCTTGTGACCCCATTTTTAATTGGATTGTTTTTCTGATATTGAGTTATATAATTCTTTATATATTCTCAATATTAACCCCTTTGGGATATATCATTTGCAAATAACTTCTACCTTCAAGAGATTGCCTTTAGATTTTGTTGATGCTTTCTTTTGCTATGCAAAAGCTTTTTATTCTGATGCAGTCCTAATAGTTTATTTTTGCTTTTGTTTCCCTTTCCTTAGGAGATCTATCTAGAAGACTATTGTTGTGGCCTATGTCAAGAAAGTACTGCCTGTGTTTTCTTCTCAGATTTTTATGGTTTCAGGTCTCACGCTTTGGTCCTTAACCCATTTTGATTTTATTTTTGTGTATGGTGTAAGAAAGTGGTCCAGTTTCATTCTTTTGCAGGTAGCTTTCCGGTTTTCTCAACTGGAAATTGGTTATTTGGTGTCCTTTGTGATTCCGTACAAATTTAAGGATCTTTTATTCCAGTTCTGTGAAAAATGCTGTTGATAATTTGAAAGAAACTACATTGAATTTATAGGTTGCTTTGGCTAGTATGGACATTTTAAAATTAATTCATCCAATTCATATGCATGGAATGTTTTTCCATTTTTTTGGTGTTGTCTTCAATTTCCTTCATCAGTGTTTTGTAGTTTTCAGAGTACAGGTCTTTCACCTCTTTGCTTAATTTCTTCCTAAATATTTAATTCTTTTAGGTGCAATTATGAATGGTGTTGTTTTCTTAATTCCTTTTCTGCTCTTAAGTAGTGTAAAGAAATGCAATGGATTTCTGTATATTAATTTTTGTATTCTACAACTTAACTAACTTCATTTATTCTTGTAGTTTTTTATGGAGTCTTGGATTTTCTGCATATACTATAATGTAATCTACAAACAAAACAATGAGATTCTTACTTCTTCCTTGCCAGTTTTGATGCTTTTTTGGATTTGGATGCTATTTCTTTTTCTTGTCTGATTACTGTGGCTAGAACTTCCAGTACTGTGGTGAATAAAAGTGGTAAGAGTGAACATCCTTGTCTTGTTCCTGATCTTAGGGGGCAAGCTCTCAGTTTTCCATCATTGAGTATAATATTAGCTGTGGTTTTCCATATATGATCCTTATTATGTCGAGGTATATTTTCTCTAACTCCACTTTGTTGAGTGTTTTCACGAGTGGATGTTGTATTTTTTCAAATGCCTTTTCTGCATGTGTTGAAATGATCATATATTTTTAACCTTTCTATTATTGATGTGATATATTACACTGATTGATTTGTTAATATTGAACCACCCTTGTATCCAAGAAATAAGCTCCATCGTGGTGAATGGTTTTTTTTTAAATGTCTTGTTTTATGCAGTTTGCTAATATTTTGTTGAGAATCGTTGCATCTATGCTCATCAGAAATGTTCGTAGTTCTCTTTTTTCATAGTGTTTTTATCTGGTTTTGGTGTCTGTGTAATGCTGGCCCCATAGAATGAATTGAGAAGCTTTCTTTTCTGTTTTTTTGGTATAGTTTGAGAAGAATATGTATTAACTATTTTTTTTTTAATATTTGGTAGAATTAACCTCTGTAGCTGTCATATCCTGGACTTTTATTTGTTGGGAGTTTTTGGATTACTGATTCAATTTCATTGCTGGTAATTGATATGTTCAAATTTTCTATTTTTTTCAGATTTAGTTTGGGGAAGTTATGTTTCCAGGAATTTTTTCATTGTTTTTAAGTTGTCCAACTTGTGAGCATACAATTTTTCATAATATTCTCTTATAATTGTATTTCTTTGGTATCAGTTGTTATTTTTCCTCTTTAATTTCTGATTTTGTTTATTTGAGTTCTCTCTCTCTCTCTCCCTCTCTCATGAGTCTGGCTAAAGGTTTATTAATTTTGTTGATCATTTCAAAAAACCAATTCCTGGTTTTACTGATTTGTTCTATTGTTTTTAAGTCTCTATTTCATTTATTTCTGCTCTAATCTTTATTATTTCCTTCCTTATACTGGTTTTGGATTCTATTTGTTCTTTTTTTTCAGCTTCTTTAGGTGTGAGGTTAGATTTTGTATTTGAGATTTTTCTTCTTGAGAAAGGCCTGTAATGGTATAAACTTCCCTCTTAGAACTGTTCTTACTGCATCCAAAAGGTTTTGGATCATTGCGTTTTCATTTATTTCAATGTATTTTTTAAATTTCATCTTTGATTTACTGGTTGACTCATTCATTGTTTACCAGCATGCTTTTTAATCTTACTGTATTTGTGTTTTTTCCAGATATTTTTCTTGTGGTTGATTTCTACTTTCATAGCATTGTGTTTGGAAAAGATGCATAGTATGAATCAACCTGTTTTTTGTTGTTGTTGTTGTTGTTGTTGTTGAGAATTTTTTAAAAAATTTTTTATGTTTTTTATTTGTTTTTGAGAGACAGAGAGAGACAGCATGAGCAAGGGAGGGTCAGAGAGAGAGGGAGACACAGAATCTGAAAACAGGCTCTCCATGCTCTGAGCTAGCTGCCAGCACAGAGCCCGATGTGGGACTTGAACCCACGAACTGTGAGATCATGACCTGAGCCTAAGCCAGACGCTTAACCGATTGAGCCACCTAGGTGCCCCTGTTGTTGTTAATTGTTTTGTGGGCTAACATAGGTTGTATTATGGAGAATGAGCCATGTGAACTTGAAAAGAAAGTGTAGTTTGCTGTTTTAGGATAGAGTGTTCTGAATACATCTATTAGGTCCATTTGGTCCAATGTGCATTCAAAGCCATGTTCCCTTGTTGATTTTCTGTTTGGATGATCTGTCCATTGATGTAAGTGGGGTGTTAAAATCCTCCATTATTACTATGAACACTTCCTTTGTTTATAATAGGTCTTTTATGTGTTTGAGTCCTTCTATGTTGGGTGCATAAATATTGACAATTGTTATATCTTCTTGTCTGATAATAAGTATTGCTGCTTTAGCTTTCTGTTTACTAACATTTACATGAAAAATGCTTTTCCATCCTTTCACTTTCAGTGTGTCTGAAATGAGCCTCGTGTAGGCAGCATATAAATGTCTTTTTTTTTTTAATTCATTCTGTCACCCTAGGTCTTATGATTGGAGTGTATAGTTCATTTACACTCAAAGTAATGATTGATAGGTATAAGCCATTATTGCCATTTTGTTCCTTGTTTTACATTTGTTTTTGTAGTTATTCTGTGTTCCTTTCTTTGCTTTCTCTCTTTTCTGACCATTTATAGGCTTTCTTGAGTGATGTATATAGATTCCTTTCTCTGTGTTTTTTGCATGTCCATTACTGGTTTTCAATTTGTGATTACCATTTCGTTTGTATATAACATCTTCTGCATGTAGCAATTGATATTGAGTCAATGGTCCCTTAAGTCTGAACCCATGCTTTACTCTTTCCATCCCCACATATTAGGTTTATGGTGTAATACTTTATATCCTTTTATTTTGTGAATTTATTGACTGATTTTTATAGATATACTTATTTATACTTTGTGGTTCCCGCTGGTCTTACTCCTACTTATGGTCTCTCTTTCCATTCCTTTAACATTTTTTTAATGGCTGGTTTAGTTGATACTTTGGGAAACTCTTTATCTCTCCTATTCTGAATGTTAGCCTTACTGCATAAAGTATTCTTTGCTGCAGAATTTTTTCTTTCAGTCCTTTGAATATAGCATGCCACTCCCTTCTGGCTTGCAAAGTTTCTGATGAAAAATCTGTTGAGAGACTTATGGGGTTTCCCTTGAATGTAACTGTTTTCCTTTCTGCTTTTAATCCTCTCTTTTTATCAGTGCTTTTTGCCATTTTAACTGCTATATGTCTTGGTGTGGACTACCTTGGGTTCAACTTCTTGTAGTATCTCTATGCATCTTAAATCTGGATTTGTTTCCTTCCCCAGACTTGAGAAGTTTTCAGCTATTACTTCTTCAAATAAATTTTATGCCCTGTTTCTACTCTTTTCTTCTTCTAGGATCCCTGCCATGCAAATTTTATCATGTTTGAAGGTGTCACTGATTTCCCTGAGTCTATTTTCATTTTTTATTTTTATTTTTGCCTCTCTCCTGTTCAGCTTGATTGCTTTCCATTTTTCATCTTCCAGGTCACTGATTCCTTCTTCTACTTCTTCTTATCTACCCTTTATTTCATTTAGTTTTTTTTTTAATTTCAGTTATTGAGGGCCGCTTTCTGAAATGGCACATGGGAGAAGAAATAGGCACAAACAAGTCACCTGTAAAAGAGAAAGGGAGCAAGGGATGACAGATTATAACAACTGTCCCATATTTATTGAGAATATGATAGTCAAACAATGCAAAGATTGTTTTCAGTGATCAGAGGGTGATTTCATGAGAAAAATAGAGCTTGCTCAGGCAGGTACGTTATGGTTGATCAGGCATAATCAATAAGTTTCATTTTAAACAGGTGGTCTCTGAGGAAGTGGAGAAGTTGACACAAAAGAAGCAGGCAGCATTCTGCCCCGGGCGGGCCAGGCCTTCTGGGCTGCCTGGCTCCTGTATCATAAATCAGCCACTTTTCCAGAGAGATACTATAATGAGTATTTTCTTAAAGATATATTAATCATTTATTATTCATTATGTAGTTTGTGTACTGTTTTTCCTCCATAACTACATTTTATGGGTCACGGTGTTCTGAGGGGTTGCCACAATTGAGTTCTTCATCTCTGAATGGTTCATTTTTATGTTGTCTGTCTTTTTGTGTGTGTGTGTGAGAATCTCACTGAGGTTGTCCACTCTTTTCTCAAGTCAAGTGAGTATTTTTATGACCATTACTTTAAATTCTTTATCAGGAATATTACTTTTCACCATTTCATATAGCTCTCTGCTATGATTTGTCCTGTTCTTTCATTTGGGACATATTCCTCCATCTCCTCATTTTGTATGACTCTCTGTATCTGTGTATTAGGAAAGTTAGTTAAATCTCCTGCTCTTGAAAGTGGGAACCTTGAGGTTCTGTAGTGCCCAGCAGTGCAATGCCCCCATCTGCCAGAACCTGGTGTTTCCAAGGTGTCTCCTGTGTGTGTGGTGTGTGTTCTGCTGTTGTGACTGAGCTGTTTTTGCCGTTAGCCCAGTTGTCTGCAATGGCTCTCTGCCTGTTGTTGGCAGAGTTTACTCCCTGTGTTGTTACTGGGCCAGTCTGGGGACTCCTTGGTCTTAAGTTGAATCAGACCAGAGGTTGCCAGAGATGAAAAAGCACTGAACTGCGGAAGTTTCTGAGGGTGGGATGCCCAGTGTTAATGAGGTTTGTGTGGATCTGCTCGGGGGGGGGAAGGACCTGGAACGGGGGCCGGGCTGGAGGGGGTGTGCCCACAGGAGGACAAAGGGGTGGGGCATGCTGTTTGCAGGTTGTATGGTGGGTGGCCTTGGTGTGTTGCTTCCTGCAGGGGTCTGTGTGTTGATGCTGGGGGATAAGAGAGAGAAATGGTGTGTGCTAGCTCCACTGCACCTGGACAAGTCTCCCAGTGACCCCTGCCTCCACTGCTCATGCTCTGTGATTAGTAAATAATTCTTCCTCTCATATACCCCAGGCATTTTTCAAACTACTACTTGTATGCTCTGAGGGGCTGTTTGTTCTGTCTCTTTAGGGGTGGGGATTCAGTTTCTCCTCTTCCTCCTGGCTTTTCCAGAAGCGTACTGATTTTTAATGTTCTAGGGTGTTAATCTTTGCAGTGATTTTAAGTACTAGTAAATTTCAGCCCATACAGGTTCAGGCAAATGTTACAGAAATTTGTCTTCCCCATTAAGACTTTCCCTGAGGGTCTGTTTTTCTCCCTTTTTTGTTTCTGTGTTGTCCCTCTGTCCCCCGGGAAGTCCTGTGGTCTGTTTAGCTCCTGATCATGTCTCTGCCTTCCCTACCTTCTTTGATATGGTCTCTTCTCTATATTTAGATGTAGAGAGTTTGTTCTGCAAGTATTTGAGTTGTTTGCTGGTGTATTTACACTGATGTGGCAGTTATTTAGTTGTATCCAAGTTCCTACTCTGCTGTCTTTCCTGGAATTTCTGCTCTGATCTTTATTATTTCCTTTCTTCTACTCATATCAGGCTTTGTTCTTATTTTCCTAGTTTCTTTAGGTGTAAGGTTTGATTGGTTATTTGAGCTTTTTATTTTTTTTCTGAAGTAGATCTGTATTGCTATATATTTCCCTCTTAAAACTGCTATGCCTGCAACCTCAAAGACTTTTGACTGTTGTGTTTTCATTTTCGTTTCTCTCCATGAATTTTTTGTTTCTTCTTTGATTCCTTCATTGATGCATCCATTGTTTAGTATCATGTTATTTAGCCTCCATGTGTTTGTGTATTTTCAATTTTTTTCTTGTAATTTATTTCTAATTTCTATTACTGTTGTGGTAAAAACAGAAGCATGATATGATTTCAGTTTTCTTAAATTTATTGAGGCTTGTTTTGCAGCCTAACTTGTGATCTTTCCCGTAGAGTGTTCCAAATGCATATGAAAATAATGTATATTCTGCTGTTTCGGGATGAAATGTTTTGCATATATCTATTATTTCCATGTGGTCCAATGCATCAAAGACACTGTTTTCTTGTTGAATTTTTGCCTGGATGATCTGTCCATAATGGAAGTGGGGTTTTAAAGTTCACTGCTATTGTTGTATTTCTGTCAATTTCTCTCTCTTTTTTTGTCCATTAATATTTGTTTTATGTATTGAGGTGCTCCTTTATTGGATGCATGGATATTTACAATTATTATGTTCTCTTGTTGGATTGATTCTTTTATCATTATGTAATATCCTTTGTCTCCTATTACAGTCTTTGTTTAAATGTCTATTTTGTTTAGGGGCACTGGGTGGCTAAGTCACATGAGCCTATGAATTCAGATCAGATCATGATTTCACTGTTTGTGTGTTTGAGTCCTATGTTGAGTTTTGTGCTGACAGCATGGATCCTGCTTGGGATTCTCTGTCCCTCTCTCTGTCCCTCCCGCGCTCCCTCCCTCCCTATTTCTCTCTCTCTCAAAAATAAACTTTTAAAAAGTGTATTTTTTCTGACATAATATTGGTACACTGGGTTTTTTACACTGTTGTTCCTGTTTGCATGTGTCGTTTCCATCCCTTCACTTTTGGTTTATAGATGTTTTTCGGTCTGAGATGAGTCTGTTGTGGGCACCACATAGCTGGGTCTTGTTTTTCTTATCCATTCCCCACTTTATGTCTTTGTATTAGACCATTTAAACCATTTACACTTAATTACTGTTATGTATGTAATTACTGCCATGTTGTTGTTTCCTGTAGTTCTTCTCTGTTACTTTCTTCCTTTCTTGCTCTTTTTGTAATTAATGAGGTTTCTTTATTTTTTTAATGTTTATTTTACTTTTGAGAGAGAGAGACAGAGTGTGGGCGGGGCAGGGGGGCGGGCAGAGAGAGAGGGAGACACAGAATCAGACACAGGTTCCAGGCTCCAAGCTGTCAGCACAGAGCCTGATGTGGGGCTCAAACCCATGAACCGTGAGATCATGACCTGAGCCAAAGTCCAATGCTTAACCAGCAGAGCCACCCAGGCGCCTCATGACTAATGAGTTTCTGTAGTTTGATTTCTTTATTTATTTTCTCTTAATTGGGGTGTGTGTGTGTGTGTGTGTGTGTGTGTGTGTGTGTGTCTGTGCGTGTGTATCTTTTATAGGTTTTGAGATTTGGGTTACTATGAGGTTCATATATAATAACCTAAGTAAATAGTAGTCTATATTAATTTGATGTCATTTAAGTTCAAACACATTCTAAAAAGAAAGAAGACTTCTTTTTTTACCCCCTTGTTCACATTTATATATATGCTATCGTATTATATATATATATTTTATTCATAATTTTCTTATATATAATTATGACCATTTCTTTCCTACTTAAAGAAGTCCTTTTAACATTTCTTATAATGCTTTTTTGTGGCAATAAACTCCTTTATCTTTTGTTTGTCAAGGAAACTCATCTTTTCTTTAAACCTGAATGATAACCTTGGTGGGTATTCTTATTTGTAAATTTTTATTCTTTCAGCACTTTGAATATATCACTTACTCCCTTCTGGCCTACATGGTTTTCACTGAAAAATTAGCTTATAGGTTTTCACTTGTAGGCAACTTTTTATTTCTGTCTTGCTGTTTTTAAAATTCCCTCTTTAACACTGATATTTTAATTATATGCTGTGGTGTGGATCTCCTTGGTTCTACCAAGTTTGGAACTCTTGGACTGGATGTTTATTTCCTCCTGTAGCTTAGGAGGAGAGCATTTTATCTATCATTTCTTTAAGTTTTCCACCCTTTTATCTCTTTTACTTCTTCTGCTGGCATCCCTACAATGTGAATGTTCATTTGCTGTTGTCCAACATTTAAAAAAATTTCTATCCTCATTTTTAAAATTCTTATTGCGTTTTGCTGTTTTGCTTGGGTGGTTTTTCTTCTCCTTTCTTACAGATTGCTGATACAGTCTGCTGCAACTGCTAATCTGTTGATTCCCTGTAGGGTGTGTTTTAAAATTCATTTCACTTATTGTATTCTTCAACTCTGGATTTTTAAAAATATTTTCTCTTTATTGAAGGCTTCACTGAGCTTTTCCACTCTTCAGTACAGTGAGTATCTTTACGGTCATTACTTTTTTTTTTTTTTTTAATCAGGCCTATGGCTTATCTCTGTTTCATTTATTTATTTTTCTGAGCTTTGTTCTTGTTCTTTCTTTTGAAGCATATTCCTCTGCCTCCCCATTTTGCTTGACTTCCTATGTTTGTTTCTTTGGATTAGGCAGAATGGCTCCTTTTTAGCTTGAAGGTATGGTCTTATGTATGGCTGTCCCCTGGATGGACTGCGTGTGCTTGATGACTTTCCTGGCTGGCTGGAGCTGTGGCTGGTCTGGGTGGGGAGCCTGAAGCTCTGCATGTACTGGGAACCCTGTCAGAGCAGCTAACGCTGAGGAGGATGCAGGCTGTGTTCAATGCACTGAGGGCACTCTGCCAGGACAGCTGAAGCTGAGATGGGTACAAGCCGAGGTGTCCCGGGTGCTCTGTGGGTGGGATGGCTGGGTCTGAGGTGGCAGTGGGAGGTCTCTGAATCGCTCTGGCAGAGAGTACCCTGGAAGAACACCTAAAACTAAAGTAGGGGTGGGCTGTAGGCACCTGGGGCTCTACACACAGAGGTTCACTTCATCTTGGCAGGATGGCTGAAGTTGAGGTGGATGTAAGCTGTGTTCTAGAACTCTCCACACATAGAGTGCCCCAAAGAGGCTGCTAGAGCTGAGGCAGGGCCTAGGCTGGTTGGCCCTGGGGTGCTCCATGCTGGGGTGCCCCAGCACTACAGCTAAAGTTAACATGGGCATGGGCTGCTGTGGTCACTGAGCTCTCTGAGCAAAATACACCCTGGGGGGACAGCTGGCACTGAAGTGGGTTCCAGCCTGTTGGCCCATGGTGTTCAATGCAGGGAGAGCCTGGGTCAGGCTACTGGCCAAGACTGGTGTGGTCGGGAGTGTTCTGGGGTGCTCTGTGCAGGGGTCCCGTGGTGCGGTGGCTGGAACCATGTCCATAACTTTTTATGGACTTTTTCCTTTTCTCTTTTACCTTATCATTCATTCTTGAAATGCTTTTCCATGAATCTGCTTTTCCTGTTTGTCTTCCATGGATGTATATAAACATTTTCACCAAAATTATATGCTAAGGTGCTTGTTAAAAACATACATTCTTGTGCTATATCAAAATAACTGTGGGCGATGCTGGAAATGTTTTCACTGTATTTCCTAGATACATATTATGACATTTATGTTTAAAGAACACTGGCTAAGAACCTATGTCTTGAGCCTATTACTATCTATGACATCTATGCCAGCCTTTAGGATTATTAGTGATACCTTATTTTCTTTTTTAAATTTGGTCGTCTTCTTTCTTCTTTTTTCTTCTTCTATTATTGTTGCAAGAGACTTTAGCCATCTGGCTTTGCTAACAGACAAGTGGATAGATTTGTTTTTTGCCCCATAGACTCACCCTGGGTGAAAAACACAGTTGTAATAGGTAAACATTACTGGTTTTTATCCAGTTTATGGGCCTTTTGAGTTGGAAAGGAGAAATATGGAACACAAAGAAACTCTGAATAAGGGATCTTAGGGGAAAAAAGATTGGTATGGTGGTTAGTCTGTGTTACGAGCTTTACACATTTAGGGCTATTACGAGATTCTACGGGCAGATCTGCAAGCATGTCATCAAGCTGGATGACCAACAGTACATTCCTGTCAAATTTATAGTTGATTACTGCTGTAATAGGTAATTGTGTTTAGTGATTTACTTCAATTGCAATTAACTTATGCAAGATGGGACACTGCTGTAAATGTAACGTCCTCCCCATCCTTCACACTATCTTTGCATTGATCTACGATTGTAGATTGTAGATTGATTGTAATCAATCAATACAAAAAAAAAATCACTCCAGGATCAAAGACCACTGTTCTTAGATCAAGGGTATGAAAATCACAGAATATAAGGGAAGGCTACTGAACATGATGGTTAAGTTCCATTTGCAGAAGAAATGAAATTATTGGATGTGCTATAGACAAAGATTCAGGAAGTTGGGTTTCATAGAAATCCATTTTAGTCATAGCATTATACAAATTATCTTTTTGATTTTTTTGCCTAGTTCAGAGTTTGACCAAGGGTAGCCCAAACAAGGAGTGTGTGTGTGTGGAGGGTGGGCGAGTAGGGAGAGGTAGGGGTGGTGGTGCACAGAACACTGCTGAGGTTGGCATTTGGGTGGTATCTACATTTGCTTTTCTGTTCACACTGGATGGCCTGATTTATCCCTACTGAATTCTTTAAACTTATCTGCTAGACTCTTCTCTGTCGGATCATAATACATGGTGTTGTGACGCACGCCAGGGTCATAAGCAATCTTTTGTTGTAGTGACATTCTCCAACGGTGTTACAGGGTATCTCCATCCCACTATGACTCATCTGCTCTGTTCTTGAAATCTTGTCTGGAATGAAACATCAACTAAGTTCAAAAGTAATTATTTTTTTATTTCAACTCTATAAAGTATACAACAGGCACTCGGCAATTACAGCTGCAGGAAAAATACAGAGCAAATCAAAGCAGGTTAATTTTATGAAAAAGATTTTAATCTACATCAAAAGAGTGCAAGTGGTCAATGACCATTTGATGACAGTGGTTGCATTCTGACTAACAAAGGACTCTTTCATGTAGAACAGATTGTAAGAGGACAATCAAATAACCATAGCTGTAAGAATACAAAAGAACTGACCAATTGTAAAAACATCATACAATGAAATAAATTGGACAGATGATGCTTAAAGAAATGTCCCTTTCCTTGGAAAGCCCAAACCTCTGAGTCATTGTCAAGGTCCCAGAGCTCTGTTAATTCAGGGGCAGATAAAGAGGAGGGCTAACGACACATTTCCATTGTTTATCTTCCCAGGTCTCTTACAAACATGCCTCCTACCTGATTTGCATATACAAGAACTCAGAAAGCATCCTGTTTTGTTGAGGAGTGCGCTAAGGTATATTTCCCTCATTGGTTTCATAACGAGGTGTCACTTTCCAATTTTTCTTTAGAGTTGGATCGTTATCAATGGAGTCTATAAAATGAGGCAATAGAACTTCACTGCACTAATTTTTTTAAACTGGATCTGCACAGCTTAGCAAAACAGGAATACCTGTGTACAGACTGATAGTATGTCATAGATTAATTTGACCTGCACATACATTTATACATTTCACAGAAATGACGCTGTATCTCAGTAACAGATACACGGCTCTGGTACATGTAACAGAAATAAGAGAACAACTTCATCATTTCTGTAATTCATCAATATTATATAATAAAGGCTTAGAAATTGTTAGCAGAAAGAACTGTAAAACGCAGCAAGCTAAGAAAGGACAACATTTTGAGGTGTATTTGTCTTTGTCATGCAGCATAACACCAAATTTGTTTTTTAATAGGATGCCATGAATTTAAGGCACTTGCAACAATGCCAGATAGCCAGGTCATGTTCTAAACTATGGAACAGATGAAACAGTACAGTTGACATATTTAATTATACTGACAATTATGACATTAATTCAAGTCTACTTGGACCTAAAAACGTTATTCAATACAAATAAGATGAAATAATAATGCTGTGAAACACTAAAAAAAGGTATATGTACCACAAAATATCACACAAAAATATCTATTTACATAAATATTTGTCTGTGGTCCTATTGTGAAAGAAAACATTGTTATGGATAATGCACAGATCACCTCTACGGTATGAAATCCATTCTAGCATCCTTAAGTTCACCGTTAGCTCAGTCATTTAGAAATGAAACCAGAGAAATTCAGTAGTTGAATTTATATATTACACATGTGTGATTCACATGCAAATCCCATAATTTTAAGAAACATGACTTGTAAAGAATATAATCAAAATAAATTCATTCTCAATGCCACATGGATCTGATTCATATGTGAATAACAAAGAAGATACAAACATAAAAATCATTTATAGCAAATTTCCAGAAATCATTTTCTCTAATGTACTCAATTTATCTCAAATATCATGATGCCCCTTTCCTTTGGCAGTTTTCAGTTTTCCTGTGCATCGAGATGCACAGAAAGCCCTTATTTCCCAGACTCAAAGTATTGACAAGAAAGTCAGTTAACAAATCACACAAGTTGGCACTATTCTAACTTATCCAGATATTCTTCAGTGTAAGAAAATGGAAGAGTATGAAAAATTCAGAAATAAAGTGAGATGCGCCTTACGAAGCTGACCGTGAATTTTAGCCCTAGTGTCTTCATTAAGACAAGATTTAAATCCTTAAATTTTCAATGCCTAAGATTAGATGACTGTTAGCAAGTTTTGGAAGATGCAGTTCACCTTTGTTTGTTAGTGATTGCTTTAGACATCCTAACACAGTGCCACAGGTGAAATGAACGGAGATAGAGTGACAGGTGGGAGAGATGGCTGACAGTTCCATTGAGCCCAATGCTACTTCTTCATCCCTCAGAGAACTTGTACATTGTTGTCTTAGACTTGAACCATAGTTCCAACATCCACAGTAAGGGCTAGGCTCTAGGGTGATTGGGGTATTTGAAAAACTGCAGGAGCAGATTCTCTTAAATAATGAAATAATGACTAGATAAACTTAATATCTAGCAAATCATTAGCATGCCAAACCTCTCTTTCAACAAAAATCACTGAATACTGACCATGATATTGAAATTAGATACTTTTAAAAGCCCAGTTAAAAGCAATATAAAAAGTCTGAAATAGCACTCAGAGCTGGATTTTAGGTTGGCATGTTGTATATTCTGAAATCTGTAGAAGAAAGTGGATATCTTGGGGAAGAAATTGATCTTAAGCAGAACTCTAACACAAGAGTAACAGTAACATCTTGGGATCAAAGTTTAAATTTAACTTTATTCTGATTATCTATAATATGCCATTATTTTTATTCCCTAAATGTTTCTTAGATCATTATGTGTTGAGATCATATTCTAAGGTAGTCTTAGTATGAAAACTTCAAACATATTATAATCTATGCCTTCCTGGATATGATATAATGACCTCTATGGGCATAGTTTTTGCAAAAATGTCTATATTTGATTGACTTCTAAGAAAATTATCTACTGGAAAAAGACAAACTTCAGTTTCACATACCAAATTCACACACAGCTCCAAATGAGAATGACAGCTTGTAAGATGATGTGGTTGTCTAGGCAGGTGTAACCCTACTTGTCCAGGAAAAGCTTCCAAAAGTCTGGTCTCTGCTGTTTAGAATAGCTCACAGTAGTCAATTCACCAGCCAATAAAGGATTCACTTCAAACTGTTGATTCTTTTCCCCTCATGAAAAAAGCAAATCAGTAGTTTGGTACTTTCAAATACATTCCAGGATGGTAACAGTTCTGTCCTTCTCAGTGAAAATTTCTGCTTAAGAAATCAGAGTCCTGTTTTCTCCTCTACTCTCCTGCACACATGAACTCACGTTGGCTCATGCACAAAATGGTAATCAGCGCCCGGCCAGGTCTTGTCCTGTTCCCTGACCTCACACAAGCCAGCTTCCTCATCTGGTAAATCTCGATGATTTCGTGCTTTCTTTTTCCTCTTGATTTTCTTTTTGGTTCAGGCCTAAGACAAGAAGCCAATTGAATGGGTTTTAGTCACCTTTCCCCTCAATCCTAGACTATGTTGTGTAAATGAAATCGGACAGGAGTTTCGTTGGTAAATGTAGAGAAAATGCTGGAGTCTCTGGCTACACAGGTGATGACTAGAGTTTGTGTTGTCTGCTCAGACACGGACATCTACAGATGAAAGATATACATAGCACCTGTATCGTTTTATTATTTTTGGATGGATTTTTATCCCTCTCCACCCCACCCCCACCCCGTCCCCACCCCGAGGGTTTATTTTTATAAAAGGGATTCTTTTAAGCCTCAGTGTGTCAGGTAATAAACAAAAATCAATTGGCTGCTAGTCACTGATTCCCAGGACCATCTTGAAGCACAATATTTAAAAATATATGAAATGGTTTGTGAATTGCTTTTTTTTTTTTTCCACTCGGTCATGCCAATTTATCAAAGAAGAAACAAACAAATGTCATGCAGGTTGTGGGTGTTTTCAGTCCTCCGTGAAAACGCGTCTATACCCCGCCATGAGGCTCACAGCAGTTGTGCTTTGATCGTGTCAGTTTTTAAAATCTGTCAGAAAGGAAAGGGAACATTCAGCCTCGTCATCAGCACTGCTGGGAAAAAAATCGGGAACCGTCTAGCACTGGCTTGACATGAACCCCGTGACCCATATGCGTGGCCCTCTTTTGTACGGTATGTACACCGGCCAGCACTGATAGATCCCACGGCCTCACGCGAAGGAAAGGAAGAGCCCAGGTTTGTACCACGGTAACTACCGTGCCCTTTTCCTAGGTTGAAGTATTTCTTACAGTCTTTCAAATTATAGTCAGAGCAAAGCAAGATCGTTGCAACAATA
This sequence comes from Suricata suricatta, assembly GCF_006229205.1. Lineage (NCBI taxonomy): Eukaryota > Metazoa > Chordata > Mammalia > Carnivora > Herpestidae > Suricata > Suricata suricatta. Next base: position 116,336,710 of record NC_043701.1, on the reverse strand, counting down.
GAAAACCTCTCTTTACTGGTGAAAGGCTTTGCTTCAGGACCACCATGTCAACTGCTATTTTTAGCATCAAACAGAAAACATGGAAAGAGCACTATTGTCATCTAAGCAATAAGTCCTAATGCCACTGTAGTTACTGGAGCAGCATCGATCAAAGGCATCATGGTGACCCCGAGCACTAATCTTCTCCCCGTCCCTCAGGCTTGCTGGCAGCTGTGTCTCGGAGAAAGCTGGCTTCAGCAAGGCAGAAGCAGGCAAGAGAGACACGCTAGAAGTCTATGTCCCAGCCCGAGTTGTCATCAGGTGGCGGGTCGTCGTTGTCCTCAGGGAAACTGTCAAAATTGCTTGTGTCTGTGGGTGATGCAACCTGCAAACAAGAGAGGGGGTGAAACAAGGGATTTCTTGACTTTTTTTTTTTAAGGAAAATAACACAAACTAGAATTTTAAAAAAAATTTTAATGTTTTATTTATTTTTGATACAGAGAGAGACGGAGCATGAGAGGGGGATGGTCAGAGAGAGAAGGAGACAGAGCTAGCTGTCAGCACAGAGCCCGACGCGGGGCTCGAACCCACGGACATGAGATCTGACCTGAGCCGAAGCGGAAGGCTTAATCGACTGAGCCACCCAGGCGCCCCCAAACTAGAATTTAAAAAAGCATTCTTTATTCATTCCCCAATCAATGACTATTTTTTGAGTGATCACCTGGTCGCAGGTTTTATGCTTTTTAGTGGGGCCAAGTGTGATGTATAAAAATAGATATGGCTCTTGCTCTACTCTGGTAGGGAGTACACTGTAGGATTCAAACAAGTAATCACAGAAATCTACAGATGACTATAAGGTTTGCTTTGTGTTATGAAGAAAAAAGACACGAGAGGATGAGTGATGATGGAAAGCCTCTTTGAAAAAATAGTTCAAGACTAAGAATTGATGAGTTCAAAAAAGAGGCTGTAGCACGTGCAAAGGTCCTGAGGTGAGAGAGAGTGCTTCATGCTGTGAAGTAATCAAAAGAGGTCAGTGTGGGTGCTGTATAAGATGGGATAAGACTGGAATCAGAAATGAGAGAAATAGGCAGAAATTAGGTAATGTATAGCCCTGAGGACCATCTTAAGTCTTTTGTGTGTTTACTTCAAGTATAATAAAAACCATTTCTAACCTCAATCAGAACTCTTGGAAGTTTCTTGGGCCAAGTCCAATCTGTAGAGCATCAGTAAAAGCAGCACAAAATCCATCCTTTAGTTTCCCTCATATTCTATGATATTGAGAACCTTTTATATACTAATATTGAATGAGATATATATGGGTATGTCCATAAGTTTTTCCCATTCAATATTACTATTGCATGAAAAGAAATCCCTGATCAATTTAGGCAAGTATAATTTAGGCTTACTCTTTAACCCTCCAAGTTTCTGATTCTCCTCTTGTTCTAAAAACAAAACTCCATGAACGCTATTAGAATCTGCGACATGAGCCACGGTAGTGGGGTTTTCGTTTGTGAACAGGCTTAAGCACTGAGAGAAATAAATCTTAGAAGTAGGGAAAGTGTTTCTGAAAACAGAGCTGCCTTGAGTTAGTCCCAGGGAAAAGAAGTGGATGCCTGAAAGGCTCAGGGCCACAAAGCAGTCCTGTGCCTCTTTGTAAAGATGCAGCATGTTTTTTTAGACAGATGCAGTCATAAATAGATTGCATGTTTACCTGTTTCTATTTCAAGTTAATGCAGTGCAAACCCTGAGTCACCCTCAGTGGGCTGCTATTCAGTGAAAAACCTGATATGTTCAGAAAAGACAGTTAAGGAAGAGAATCCTTTTCATTTAGAGCCCAAGGAAAGGACAAATACATTACAATGAAAAAAAGGTAATGGTAAAATACACATACAATAACCATCTCCTAACTGACCTGTTTTTAAGTTTGAATTTTAGATACTACTCTAATGTGGTCTTTCTGTAGTTTCTTTAATCTGATCATAGGCTAAAACTGTGTCACACAGTAGAAGATGGAAATTCTACTTACGCTTGGTATTATAGGAGGTGTCAAGGTGCCTTTTCTTAAGCCTTCCCAGTTAAAGCCCTCAAACCATCTAGGAAAGGGGGGAAAAAGGGGTTGGTTAAAGGCATTTGACTACAGAGCTGAAACTTCACTACAACATATCTGACGTGCACGTCTGATGGGAAGCAGAGAGGCGATCATTCTCTGGGTGACAAACATGGATTCTGTTTCACTGGAAACTTTTACAATTAACTTATTTTATGCAATGCATATTTTTAAAAAATCTACTTGTTGTAATACCTAACACCAGTTGGAAATAACTCCTTTTTTTCGCCTAGCAATTTCATCATCATGTCTGTATGACCTTGTTCCTGTAAAATGTCATGATATGCTTGGCCCTGAGCCTTACAGGACATCTTATGTTAAGCGGTGGAATCAGGGCATGAAAAGGCAGCACAGGAAAGTATTTTTCCAGCTTTGCACGGATTCACTGGCAGCCGCAGTTAATTAACCTTTTCACATCACTGTATTCGTCAGGTATAGCTCTGACTTGGTACTTTTTTTGTGTTCCCAGAAGAAAACATTAAATATGCAATACTAGGGTCATAATAATTCCTAACAAAATGTCCACACATTTAATTTAAATAAAAGACGGAAGGTATTTTGTGTTCAGATTTTCTGTGAAAACGAGGAGCAGATAACATTGTTTTCACCAGTAGCAAACGCTTACACCAAATTCTTAGCAAGTGTTAAGTTTTTAGGTATTTAGGTATGTAAGCCTTCTTGTATGGATGTGAATTTCCTGTGAGTGTTACACAAACAGACTAATAAAAAACAACAAGTTGGTCTTAGATTAGCCCTCAGATATCCCATTAATTAGGTAAGGTTTAATATATAAGAGGCTGCTGTCATTTAAAAACAACACTGTGCTCAGTACTTTGTTTTATCATCTAATTGGGAAGTGGCTGGAAAAATATATTCCAATTTTAGTCTAGGAAACGAGGCATGATATGGTGGAGGACTTGTGTTTTTGATATTCTGGTAGAGAATAGAATCTCGGAATTAAAAGTACATATTTCCTCTTGGCGCCCGAGAGGAAAAATGCTCTTTATGAGTTGGGAGTCACTGAATTCAGTGAATCAGTCACTTTCTATGACATCGCATGTATCTGTGATGTCCCCAGGACACAAGCAGAAGGGCCTTCGGTCAGAAGGCTAACTGGTCTGACCGTCCCCTGGGCGCCCCCACGGGCGTCCTGCGTCAGTCACACAGCCAGTCGCTCAAAAGAACAGCCTGGGAGGTGCTGTCTGCACCCTCCCAGGGAACACTTACTTGTGCTTTTGAATATCTTTCACGCCATTTTTCAAATTCCCTAGTCTTTCTGATGGGTTATCCCTGGAAAGAAAATAACAACTGTAAGGGATCCTATCACATTCCCATTATGATCCTTTCAAACGTGGCCAGAATGCTTACCTGCATAGTTTTTTAATTAAATTAGCAGCATTTTTGACAATCTTCTTTGGAAATTCTATCATGTCAATCCCCCTCAGTATGATGTTATAGGTTTTCATAGGGTCTGGGCCTGAGAACGGCGGGCTGCCAAGGTGAGACGTGAAAAGAGAATCAGTTGTATTTTCTAAATAAGTAGTCCTAAATTGTAATTCCAGAAGTGCCATCAGTTCTTATTTGGGGACGTATACTAGTTGTAGTAATGCAGAATGATGCTGGATTAATAGCAAAATGACGTGGAAACCTTTTTGAGTAAATCACATAGCGAAGCCATATCAGAGGCACCTGGGTGGCTCAGTCAGCTAAGTGTCTGACTTCAGCTCAAGTCATGATCTTGCGTGTCATGGGTTCAAGCCCTGTGTGGGGTTCTGTACTGACAGCTCGGAGCCTGGAGCCCGCTTCAGATTCTGTGTCTTCCTCTGTTTCTCTGCTCGTCCCCCACTCATGCTCTATCTCTCAAAAATAAAATTAAAAAAAATACAAAACCCTCCAAAACCATAAATGGGTCAAGTTTGTCAGCCATTCCTCTCATGTCTTATTAGTACATCAAGCATGTCTTTTGCTGTCCTTATCCATTCAAGATGCTTCTTCCACTTTCTAACCCTTTTCCTGCACTTATCAGCTCACTGATTACACTCAGCATGAAGTCCAAAATCACTAGATCCCTACAGGGATGCCAGTGCTAGGACTCCACATTTTGCTAACACTGTCCTCACTCACTGGGATCAGGATGCCATGTCTGCTTTCTGTTCCTCTGAAGTACCAAGCATTTTCCCACCTCAGAACGCTGTTCATTTTGCCTGGAAAGTTCTTCCCATACTTGTCTGGCTAAAGAGTTATGTTGCTTCCCCCCATCTACTCTGATCAATCTATGGGATGGAACTGGTCCCATGACCTCTAACAACTAACATAATGCAATGATTTAGTTTAATACTTGAATTTAAACTTGATTTTATTTCTTTTAAAGTTATCTCCAAACCCAGTGTGGGGCTCAAACTCACAAGCCAGAAATGAAGAGTGTTCCACAGACTGAGCCAGACAGGCACCCCTTGAGTTGAGACTTTAGAGAGTCACCTGCCATGCTCTCTTCCACCTTCCTTAGTTTTTTCACATCATGTAGCTGTCCATTTCCCAGTACTGCCTATCTTGCTTCCTTTGCTAGAGATTGATTGGCCATATAAGCAAATGGCTATTTCTGGGCTCTCTCTTCTGCTCCAATGGTCTGTGTGTCTGTTTTTGTGCTACTACCACATGCCTTTATTAGAGTTTTGTAGTGTATCTTGAAATCTGGGATTTGTTCTTCTTAGGACTGCTTTCATTAGTCAGGAACTTTTGTGGTTCCATACAGATTTTAGTATTATTCTAGTTCTGTGAATAATGCTATTGGCATTTTCATAGGGATTACACTAAATCTGTACAGTGCCTTGTGGTCATATGGACATTTTAACAATATTAATTCTTACCATCCATGAGGATAGGCCATCTTTCCATTTGTTCCCAATTTCTCTCATCAAAATTTTATAGTTTTTGGAGAACAGGTCTTTCACCTCCTTGGTTAAATTTATCATTAGTCACTTCATTCTTTTGGGTTCATTGTAAAAAGAATTGCTTTTTTAATTTCTCCTTCTGCTTTGTTAGTATAGAAATATAACAGATTTCTATATATTAGTTTTCTGCTGAAAACTGGCCAACAGACTTATGGGGTTTCCCTTGTACATAGCTATAAGACTTTTCCTGGCTTTTAAAATTCTCTTTGAAATTTTATCTTTCTTTTTAATTTATTTTTTATATGTTTATTTATTTTGAGACAGAAGAGAGGGAGAGAGAGAGAGAATCACAAGCAGGCTCTGTGCTCTCAGCACAGACCCTGATGCAGGGCTTGATCCCATGAACTGTGAAATCATGACCTGAGCCAAAATCAAGAGTAGGACACTTAATCAACTGAGCTACCCAGGTGCCCCTAATCTTTTGACATTTTAAATATGTGCCATGGGTTTATCTTGCTTGGAATTCTTTGAACTTCCTGAATCTGGATGCCTGTTTTGCTAGGATAGGAGAGTTTTGAGTTACTGTTTCTTCAAATATGTTGTCTGCCCTTTTCTCTCTCTTTTATCTTTCAGGGACCCAGATAAAAGAAATGATTGTTTGCTTAATGTTGTCCAAGAGATTCCTTAATTTTGATTTTCAAAGATTCCTGTTATTTAATTAATTAATGCTGTTCACTTGGGGTGCTTTCCATTACCCTGTCTTCTAGATTGCTAAGCCATTCTTCTATTTATTCCGTTTAGCGTATTTTTCATTTCAGTTACTGTATTCCTTAACTCTGTTTTTTTTTTTTTTTGTAGTTTTCTATTTGTTACAGTTCTCACAGAGTTCACCCATGGTTATCTCTATTTCATTTATGTTTTTGGAGTTTTGTGCTCTTTTATTTGGACCATATTCCTCTCTCTCATTTTGATTGGCTTTCTTTATTTCTGTGAGTTAGGCAGAACCACTACTTCTCCTAGACTTGAGGGAATGATCTTGTGTGTGGTCATCCCTGTGTAGACTGTGTTTGCCTGGTCACTTTGGCTGACTCCGTAGAGCCATTGCTACCATGGGCTCAGTGGCCTGGGTCCCTCTGTTGGGACCATCCTGTTGGGATAGCCAGAGGCAAGTGTGCATGGGTTGAGGCTGTTCTGGAGTTGTCTGTGCTAAAGGCCCCCTGGTAGAACAGCTGAAGTGGACAGATGCCAGGAGTCATGGGACTCTCCACACAGAGGGCCCTCTGGCAGGACAGCTAGAGCCAAGGTGGGCATGGGCCGGGGATCCCAGGCTACTGCACACTGGGTGTCTGGGCAAGTCATCTAGAGCAAAAGTAGGGCATGTCTAGAGTGTCCGGCACCTGCTTTATCTTGGTGAGATGGCCGGAGCCTTAATGAGAACTGACCAAGGGTGTCCTGGTGTGTGTCTGGGGCCAGACTAGTGGGACATCTGAGGTTAGGGGGCTGGGGCTCATTGTGGTGGGAAGCCAGCTATGGTGCCTGAGCTCTGTTCCCCTCTGCACAATCAGGGTAAAGGGAAAACATAAGTAGAGGTACTTGCCAGCCCCGCAGACCTGCAGAGTCCCTGCCACTTGGCAAAGCTCTAGGGCTGGTTCGTTTCTTTGAAGTTGCCCTTTTAAGCCATGACTCCTGTTTCTGTGCCCAGGTCAGATGCATCTGCTCTCTGTCTCTTTGTACTTTCCTCCTCACTGCAGCTCCTGGTATCAGGGTTGGGGCCCGCTATGTTCTTGTGCCCCCAACTCTCTCTGTATCTCCTGTCAATCTCTGTGTGACCTCTGTATCTTCTGTTGTGTAGAAGCCATTCAGTCAGCCCTCAGTTTCCCATCAAGGTTTTCTACATGAAGCTTCTCCATGTCTTTGCCCACTATTGTCCTTCTAGTCACGCCGTGGAATGTCCTGTCCTTGCTCTGTGTGTCCCAGACCAACACCCAGCCCTGAACTCCAGTTTATAATGACCCTACTACTCATTGCCTCCCATGCACGGCATGGTGGTGTATTTGTTTTTCTTCTTGTTGAGGACCTTAAAGTCTGTCTTAGACCTGGAAGTATCCACAGTACCTTTTTTTTTACTTGCTGATGGCTATAATATTAGTACACTAAAGACCTGCAAACCATTCACATTCCATTTAAGTATAATATTTGTTAACATGTCCTCTTATTTCCATACATAGTTGACCCTGAATATTTTTATAACAGTATTATCCCCTTTGCTTCAAAGTGATGAGGCTTAAAGATCCCAGGTTATTCCACAGTCTCACATATGTACAAAGAATTAGTAATGATGAGGCCAAAGGTTGATGTTGAGATCCCTGCCCTCATCCAACACATTTTAGAGTTTGTCTTATGAATTCCTGAGCACCTGCACTAGTAACCGAAGTGCTGCATCAAGATAGGGTGAAATGTGCTTTACAAAGTTCTAATCAGAGTGACAAAGGCAGGGGTGTGCAGCTGTTTGCTGCTCTATTTCTATCAATGGCTCTCTGTCAATGTCCGTACCTGCCAGTCAGAAGCTCATACATCAGAATCCCCAGGGACCAGTAGTCAGCTGAGATGTCGTGGCCTTTGTTCAGGATGACCTCTGGGGCCACATACTCAGGAGTCCCACAAAAAGTCCATGTTTTCTTTCCAAATCCTATTTTCTTTGCAAAGCCAAAATCAACCTTACAAAGGGAGAAAAACAAGTTATTTCAAGGCACGGACATTACGCTTAAAAGCAGGGAGTCACTTAGCTGAAGTGCACGGATTATAAAAAAAACAGACGCATATCCCCATAGTCCTAGGCTCTAAATGGAGTCCTCTGTATTTCAAACAGGCAAAGCCTCCCTGAGCAAACTCAGTTTCAATAGGAAAAGTTAAAACCTGAGTATAGGACAAAACTCACATTATTCAAAATAAAGGTAAGTGTTTCTTTCCAGAAATATTTTCCATTTTTCCTCCTTTCCCGACAATGGAGGTTGGGCCATAACACCTTTACGTAAACATTTTAAGAGACTAGCTGGACCTACTTGACAAATTTTCCAGAATATATGTGATTTCTGCTGGATTTAGGAAGCTGACATGAGAAGACACTTCACTGCTCAAAGAACCTGTAACAAAATTTATCCCTGCCCTGACTACACACCAACAGGGATAAAATGCAAATGTGTTCTTTGTTTTTCTAGAAATCTTTCTCACTGAAGGAGGATCAAATACAGAAAACCTATCTTTTTTTCTAAAATGATTTGGTCGAGAACACACATAATGAACAGCCATTGATTTGATTTCCTTGAAAACCACATGCTGAGTAGACAGTCTAAAAACTTTAAAAAAGAGAATTAGGGACTGACATTCAAAGCCCACCAAAATTGTACATTTTATGATAGAACTTCCGTCCTACAGTAAGTCTTTAGAGTGCTTGACAGATTTTATTATTATGATCACTATTACTATAATTCAAATGGCTTCGATAACTGCCCACTGAGTTTTTCCTGTTAAGATTATACTTAAATCTAAAATGTTAAAATGATTCATGGTTTTCTATAATGTAAGTATTCATTCCCTGTGAATTGCAGAAAGTGGACAAGAGAAAGGTCTACAAAGCTCTTCTAAAGTCTATGGACACAAGTCCCCAAGTTGGAGCCCATTTAAACACTGTCTGCCAAGACAGCATTAATTTAAACTTAGCAATTTAATTTCTTACAACTTCTGCATCATTTGAAAGAATAGGTAGTTGAAAGCATTAACACTAACAACTGTTTTTAAGAAAAGGAAAATGGAGATTTATAAAGGAAAGGAAATGAGCATTTATAAAGGAAAATGAAGATTTTAATGTTAGGAAATGAGCACAGCTTTGTTAACAAATATTTTAAAACTGCGGGACAGAAACCATGTGTAAAATGCACTGACCAGCTTGGTGTAGCCTCGGTGGTCCAGGATGAGATTTTCTGGCTTGAGGTCCCTGTAAATGATTCCCTTGGAATGCAGATAGGCAAATGCTTCCACCACACATGCGGTGTAAAATCTGGTCGTAGAATCTTCAAATGAACCTCTGAGAGAAAACAAAAGTATAGAAGGCATTAGTTTCTCTGATAGGGTTTTACTTACTTTTTCTCATTTCATTATATTCCTGTGCCAGGTTTGACCTTGGAGACCAATGTCCTATGGCCAAATGCCATATGATTGGCATTGCCTTGGGCTTTCCAAAGCCCTTGAGGATCAAGTCCAAGAATTCTTTGCCCTTGGAAATGGGATAGTTAACTCTACCCTCTGGTAAGCACTGAAGTGGAGCTCAAGTTCACACCTTCGCCTGTACCCTTCCCGGCAGCCCTCATCCTCTAAGGAGACACAACTACAGTGGTGGTCAGGTGGGAGACAAATCCTACTTTAGAGCTGTCTACCAAAGGGTTGTTTGGTAACGCAGAAGTTTATGAGGTCAGTCATGTTTCTTTTTAGAGGGCTTGGTTTTGAATTTTCCTAAATAATACAGATACAGTTCATAAGAGTATGAATAAAGAGATTACTGTTTTCAAAGAGCTGCTTTGGAAATGACGTGTGATGCTATGTTGCAATCATCTATCACAAGCTAAATATTCTGCTTTTGAGAATTTTTCCAGCAAGAGAAATAATACCTATGTCCCACACTATTGCCTTCTTATTAAGAGAAGATGGGGCTAAGAGACAATTAGAAGGACACAGGTACTCAGAAGGGAATAGAGATGAGTAAACTTGATTCTGATGTTTAGCAAAGAACATTCACTCTCTCTGTCCTCCCTCTCTTTATTTATTTAATAAAATAACTATAAATGGAAGGAGAAAAAAACATTGGCATCTAAGGTTAGCTCCTTGATTCCATAGCAGAAACTTTATACTTTAGCTGTTTTCTTCTATGAAATTCTTTAAAAAGATACCTTGTAGGTCCCTTTTTCCCAAGTAGTAAACACTGAAACACAATATAATGATTTCATGATAATTCAGGAATATTCGGGTGAATGTCTGCTCCACAGGAGGCTGAGATGTGTGAGATGTGGCACGAGAACAGCACACAGGTGATTACAGGTAGCCCACAACAAAAGGTAGCTTGAACTTGCTTCCCATGACAGTCCTGACGCTGGTTTGGCATGTTGGGGAGATTTGCTTATTTTTTCAATATGGATGAGTAAGAGCTAATGCACCAGAAGTAAAACATAACTTTTTTTTTTCTTACCAAAAGTGAGTAGTGACTCCAAAGCTAAAGAAGCAGCACCTTTCAAATCATTTTTACAAATACCTAGTTTTTTCCAGAAATTTCCTCAACTATTAATGTCCCCTGCGTTGTCACTGAAATAGTTAGCTCTTTCCCAAAGAAATACCTTTCTTTCAAAATACAATTCAGGACATGGGGATAACTACTCTTTAGACCCTAGAATCTTAACTGTAATTTTTAAAATGTTTATTTCTGAGAGAGCACAAGCAGGGGAGGGGCAGAGAGAGAAGGACACACAGAATTTGAAGCAGGCTTCAGGCTCCAGGCTGTCAGCCCAGAGCCCAACGTAGGGTTTGAACCCATGAGCCATGAGATAATGACCTGAGCCGAAGTCAAACACTTAACTAACTGAGCCACCCAGGTGCCCCTCAAATCTTAACTATAGTATCTGTCTTTAACAATGTCTGGATGTGAATTTATAAGGTCAAGAAAAAGTTTCGTTGAGAATAAGTGCATCTGTACTGGGAAATAATACAATTGTTGCAATTGTCTTTGGACCTGGAACTGTCTTTGCAGAGTGAACACTATGTAATTCTGCATGGGATGGGGTAGTGCCCTGCGGACCATTTTTCACTTCCCTGAAAGAAGTATGCTTGTCGATCAAGAGCAACATATTTCTTTCACTGGAGAGGTTATGTGTAGTAAGCAGTGAGCATCCATGTGCAGATAATTAGCACACAGCTTTAACTGTACTGAGTGCCAAAAATGACTCCAGTCCTTCCCCACTGGACAGCTGCAAAGCCATGGCAGAGCCAAAACAAAACAAGACAGTGCAGGGGATAGACCTTTGTCTTATTTCATGTTGAATGCCTTGTTTTAATAAGAAAATGGATTACCTCCTTGTATCGGGATTGTCTAGCTGTGATTTGGGGGGCGTTTTGAGAGCCTACAAATCCTTGGTTGCTATGGGAAGAAGGGATTATTTCTGTAGTTGTGAGTCTGAGCAACGTATCGGTTTTCCTTAATAGTCACTTGACAGTGGGACCAAATGGACAAATATATTGTAAATGTTATAAAGAAAGTGAACACTTACATGAGAGATCAACTGCTCATGAAATCTCTGCTGAAAAGCATTCATGTTTCTGTTCTGAATAAGTGGACCATGAGCAAGAAGATGAAAAAAAAATCCCAATACAGACTCCCATTCATCAGAGAAGGCTATAAGTGAGGAGTATGGAATCTAAAGCAAGAATTCTGGGCTCATATTTGGGTTTCACTTGCTTACTTTCGAGCAACTAACTATATCTTCCTCAGTCTCAGGTTCTCTTGAGCAAAATGGGGCGAATAACAGAAACTAGCTCATTGGGTTGTGGAAAGGATACAAATAATTGATGTACATATTTAGAATTTGTGCCTACACACAACTGGATCCATGATAAGTATCAGCCATTCTAACTCAGAACTAAAACTGTCTTCTTTAGCTACTGTGTCTGAAATCTAGGAACGCTGAATGATACAGGTCTGAAGACTTATGGAGATGGAAGTGAGGGGTCTGTCTTACTTAATTAATGCAGTTATGTAAGTGTTTGCTGCTCTCACTGCCAAGGCTAACTGCCATGAGTCAGCTCTGAAGGGTCTTCTGTTAATTTCAGTTCTTTTCATTTTGTCTAGGCTTGTCACAGATGCACAGGCAAAAATTACTCTTTTACAGTCTGCCAATTTTCACATAAAGTGAACTGACCACCAACATACACCGTTGGGTCTTTAGTTCTTGACAGCTCTGTTTATTTGTGTCAAGGTTTCTCTGATTCTGAGCCATTTTGGAATTTGGAGGGTTCTGCAAAGCTGGTGTCCATTCCTTTAAAAATCTATTTTGAGTCTCCCCCATATATAAGCATATTTGTAACTGATTTTCAGAATTAAATGAAAACATGATCTTAAATCTGTTTCCATGGTAGGTGATAAATCAACATCATGTATGCATACAAAGTATTTACCAGAAACACAGCTTTATCACTAAACCTTTGAAATACACTTCCAGAAAGCAGTCACAAAGCCTAGCATCAGGGTGACTCCAAATGACAAATTACTAGTAGAATTGAAAATGACAACATAAATTTGATCCAAAACCAAAATGAAAGCTTGTTTTATCAACAGAAAGTTGCTTAAAGAAATAAATCAGTGCCCTAAATAGTTCTTCAAAATAATAAATTAGGCCTTGACAGTTGTGTCATTTCAATTAAAACAAGCATGGAAAAAAAGGCCCTTATAGTTTCTCTAGGAATGGATGGTTGTTTTATTTTGGCTAGATGGCAGTAGATAACAATCCGACTGAAAGAATCAGAGGGTTGTGTGTACCTATGGGTAGACTCAACTTTAAATTTAATCACAATGTTTATCAACTTGTCATAAACAGAGTCCTGAAATGACAAAATATGACCAAGACAAAGCAGGTCTGACCAAAGGGTAAGTTCCCTTTTCCCCTTGACTAGTAACACGGATCATAAGTGAGTATAAATATATCAGTTTCAGATGTACGACATAATGATTAATTCTATACATTACTCCTATATGTTACTCCGTGCTCACCATGGGTAAGTGTAATAACCACTGGTCCCCAAACAGCCTTATATTATTGACTGTGTTCCCAACACTGTACTTTTCATCTCTGTGATTGATTTATTTTATGGCTGGAAGTTTGTATTTCTTAATGCCCTTTGTCTTTTTCACCCATCTCTCCACCAACTTCCCCTCTGGCAACCACCATTTTACTCTCTATATTTAAGAATCTGTTTTGTTGTTTTGTTTTCAAGATTCCACACATTTGAGTGAAATCGTATGGCATTTGTCTTTCTTTCTCTGACTTACTTCACTTAGTGTAATACTCCTTAGCTCCATCCATGTGGTAGCAAATAGCAAGATCTCATTATTTTTCTATGGCTGAGTACTATTCCATTGTATATATATATACACCACATCTTCTTTATCCATTCATCTATTTATGAACACTTGGGTTGCCTCCATAATTTGGCTATTATAAATAATGCTGCAATAAACGTAGGAGTACCAGTATCCTTCAACAATGGAGTTTTTGTATTTTGGGGGGGTAAATACCCATGACTGGAATAAAATGAAAATTTTTCATTTTTTGAGGAACTCCTATACTCTTTTACCAGTGGCTGCTGCACTAGTTTGCATTCCCACCAACAGTGCACAAAGGTTCCTTTTCCTCCACATCCTTCCAACGCTTGTTATTTATTTTTTTTTTTTTTTATTGCAGGCATTCTGACAGGTGTTAGGTGATATCTCATGGTGGTTTTGATTTGCATTTTCCTGATGATGGGTGATGTGGAGCATCTTTTCATGTATCTATTAAGCATCTGGATGTATTCTTTGGAAAAATGAATGTTCAGGTTCTCTGCTCATTTTACAAATTTGACTGTTTTCTCATGTTGAGTTATAGGAGTTCTTTATGTATTTTGGAATATTAACTCTCTATTGAATACATCATTTGCAAATATTTTCTCCCATTCACTAGGTTGCCTTCTCATTTTGCTGATGGTTACCTTTGCTGTGCAGAAGCTTTTTTTTTTTTTAATGTAGTCCCTATAGTTTATTTTTGCTTTTGTTTCCCTTGTCTATGGAGATGTATCTGGAAAAATGTCACTAAAGTCAATGTCAGAGAGATTACTGCCTATGTTTTTTTTTTAGGAATTTTATGGTTTCAAGTTTCACAATTATGTTTTCAATATATTTTGAGTTTATTTTGGTATATGGTATAAGAAAGTGGTATAGTTTCATTCTTTTGCAAGTAAATCTCCAGTTTTCCCAAAAACATGTTGAAGAGATTGTCTTTCCCCACTGTACATTCTTGCTTTTGTCATAGATTAATTAACCATGTAAGTGTCAGTTTATTTCTGGGCCCTCTACTCTACTGATTTATGTGTCCATTTTTATGCCAGTACCATGCTGTTTTGATTCCTACAATTTTGTAGTATATCTTGAAATCTGGAATTGTGATACCTCCAGCTTTGTTCTTTTTTATAGATGCTGTGGCTATTTGGGGTCTTTTTGTGGTTCGATACAAGTTTTAGTATTATTAGAGTTCTATAAAAAATGCTGTTGGCATTTTAATAGAGATTGCCATGAATCTGTAGCTTGCTTTGGGTAGTATGGACATTTTAACAATATTCTTCCAATCCACAAACTTGAACTATTTGTATCATCTTCAATTGCTTTATGTTTTATAATTTTCAGAGTACAGGTTTTTTGCCTCCTTGGTTATGTTTATTCTTAGGTATTTTATTCTTTTTGGCACAATTATAAATGAGATTGATTCCTAGATTTCTCTCCTAGTTTGTTATTAGGTATAGAAATACAATTGATTTTGGTATATTAATTTTTTATCTTGCAATATTACTAAATTCATTTTCAGCTCTATTAGTTTCTTTTGATGGATTCTTTAGAATTTTCTATATATAGTATCATGCCATCTGCAAATAGACTTCTTCCTAACTAATTTGTATGGCTTTTATTCCTTTTTCTTGTCTGATTACTGTGGCTAAGACTTCCGGTACTGTATGAATAAAAGTGGTTTGTCTTGTTCTCAATATTCAAGGAAAAGCTTGTATTTTTTCACCATTGAGTATGGTGTTAGCTGTGGGGTTTTCATATATTACCTTTATTATGTTATCATGAATGGACTTGTATTTTGTCAAATGCTTTTCTGCATCTATTGAGATGATTATTTGTTTTTTATATCTTTTCTCTTGTTAACATATCACACTGATGATTTGCCAATATTGAACCATACTTGTATCCCTTGAATACATCTCACTTAATCATGATAAATCATTTCTAATATTTTGTTGAGGGTTTTTGCATCTGTGTTCATTAGAGATATTGGTCTATCATTGTTTTCTGTAGTATCTTTGGTTTTATTTATTATTTAAAAAATTTTTTAAAATTTATTTTTGAGAGACAGAGAGAGACAATGCAAGCATGCGGGGGTGGGGGTGGTCAGAGAGAGACACACACACATAATCTGAAGACAAGCTCCAGGCTCTGAGCTGTTGGCATAGAGCCTGGTGCAGGGCTCGATCCCACAAACTGTGAGATCATAACCTGAGCTGAAGCGGACACTTAACTGACTGAGTCACCCAGGCGCCCTGGTATCTTTGGTTTTAAAATCAGGGTAATTCTGGTCTTGTAGAATGAGTTTGGATGTTTTCCTTCCTCTTCTATTTTTGGAATAGTTGAAGAAGAAGAGGTATATTCTATTTGGTAGAATATTTGGTAGACTTCACCTGTGAAGCCATCCTGACCTAGACTTCAGTTTGTTGGAAAGTTTTCAATTAGTGATTCAGTTTCATTGCTCGTCATTGGATTCTTCAAATTTTCTATTTCTTCCTCATTAGGTTTAGGAAGATTATATGTTTCCAGGCATTTATCTTTTATTCTGTCATTCAAATTGTTGGCATATAATTTTTCATAATATTCTCTTACAATTCTTTGCATTCTACAGTGTTGGTTGTTATTTCTCCTCCATTTCTAATTTTGTGTTGTCTTTTCCTCTTGATCAGTCTAGCTAAAGGTTTTTCAGTTTTATCTTTTCAAAGGAACAGCCCGTGGTATCATTAATCTGTTCTGTTTTTTCAGTTTCTATTTATGTCTGCTCTAATCTTTATTATTTCATTCTTTCTATTGGGTTTGGGCTTTGTTCTTCTTCAGCTCCTTAGGTGTAACTTTAGATTGTTTGATATTTTATTTCTCAAGGTACCCTGTATTGCTATAAACTCCCCTCTTACATTTGTTGCCTCCCAAAGGTTTTGGGCCACAGCATTTTCATTTTTATGTCCCATGTATTTTTTGATTTTCTCTTGATTTCTTGGTTGACCAATACATTGTTTATTAGCATTTTGTTTAGCCTCCACATATTTCTGTTCTTTCCAGATTTTTTCATGCAGTTAATTTTTAGTTTCATATCATTGTGGTCAGAAATTATGCTTGATATTTCAGTTTCTTTGAATTTATGGAGACTTGTTTTGTGGCCTATGTGATTTATCCTGAAGAATGTTCCATGCACATTTGAAAAATGTGTATACTGTTTCTGAGTGGAATACTCTGTATGATCTGCTAGGTCTATCTGGTCTAATATGTCATTCAAAGCCACATTTTCCTTGTTGCTTTTATTTCTGGATGATTTGTCAGAATAAAAGCCAAAGGCTACATGCATATATAAGAAAGAAAGTTAGTAGACCACAAGGATTCTGAAGTGATTTTGTGTATAATAGTTGTACTATTTTTTTTAAGGTTGAGGCTTTAGCCCTCTTGCATCTTTAGGAAGGAGCAGACAGCTCTTACCTCTCCAGGTCATGCCTCTTCATACAGTTTCATTTAGCACTAAGCACATTGTGGGGACTCCACAACTCTGCATCCCAAACCCAAGGATGATAGAAGGGAAGGAAATGGAACCAATCAAAAAGCATCCTGTGGGCCCCTGGGTGGCTCAGTCAGTTGAGCATCTGACTCTTGATTTTGGCTCAGGTTATGATCTCCTGATCACATTGACAGTGCGTAGCCTGTTTGGGATTCTCTCTCTCTCTTTAAATAAATAAACTTAAAAAATTAAAAAAATACATACTGGTGGAGGTAGAGAAAGGACCATCCACTGATATTTTCCCTCCATTCACTCCTCCAAAGGCAAACTGCTTTTTACTAGCAACCTAAGCTGCCTTGACAGATCAAAATACACCTCACTCAGAAGCCTGGGATGGCATTTATGAACCAACAAAATGCAAATCAAATTAAAAAGGTAGAAAACATGAAATAATATTTTCTTTAAAAATATAAATTGAAATTTGATGCCTGTGCATGTCTGACGTCCCATTAGTAGACTTCAGATTGACTTGTGTTTTGTTGCCTAGTTAACAAAGTGAATAGAAGCTTACAATAGTTCCTTCCCCTCTGTGGCTTATTAGTGCTTTCAGGTTTACTTCTACCTGTGCCTCTTCTATTCTAATTAGATCAAATCAGGGAAGATATTTCCAATAACTGAGTGGGTTGAAAAGTCAGGTCAAAAATACTAGAACCACATTAGGATGAATCAGACATTAACTCACAAATCAGAATGTTAACTTTGTGCAGCAGCCTATAAATTATGAGAAAAGGGACCACATCTATTAGGTTTGTCACTGTACCCGCCATCTTCTATCACAGTGCCAGGCATATATTCTGTACTCCAGTTTTACTAAAATAATGTAATTGCTAAGAGATAATGCTTAGTACGGATGTTTACCCCATCCCCGTATGCCAATATGATACATCTCCTTGTATGCTTGTGTACCTTAAATTTAAGAAAAGAAACACATCACCAATGTAATGGAACACAGACAAGAAAAAAGCCCACTAGACATACACAAGGCAGGCCATGAGGATAAGACCTGAAAGGGCGATGTTTCCAAAGATAAGAAGTTACCATATGAACACAATTAGGAATGAGACTGTAAATCAGATAGCTTATTAAAGAGCCATTGCTTCTCTTCTAGAATATCTACAAAGTAAAAAGTTGTCAAAAAACAGCATGGCTTAGGTTACCTAAAGAAGGAGAACATGAGGGACACTGTAAGAAATGTGGGTGGAAAAAAAGATGTCACAAGGTGAATGTTCAAAGAAACAAGAATGACTTTTGAATGTTTGATCATTCATAGGAAATGATTCACTGGGAAAGAAAGTTTTGGTCTTTGGTTTTTTTTTTAAGTAAACATTTAGGATTTATAATGATCTCCTAGGACATGCATAGAATACATTTTTAGTTTGCTAGTTATATAAATAAGTGATGGAAAATTAATTCTGCATAATTAAAAGAAACAAGTAATCACTAACTTGACCAACTTTACTTGCCCTAGAAGGGCAAAAATAAGTAAACCTAAATCACATTGTTTACATGAAATACTGCCTATTAGTGGATTAATTTTTTCCTAAGAGCATCTAAAGTCTGAAAATCATTGCTAGAAACTTACTAATTTTGGAACCAAGAAGCAATGTAAAGACAGAGAAGAAAGTTACTCAGGAACAACTTCTCAATGTCAGGAAAGGCAGATTGCCCATCTGGACTATGAGTGAAGCAATTAAACTGATAACTAACCCAGATTATGACATAACTTTAATTGTCTTCAAGTCACTGCAATGAATTGAATTCTCAGTATATAACTAACTTATTCCGATAGTCAAGTTTTAAAAAAGGCCTTTTGCATGTACCTTGCTGGGCACCATTTCCATACTGGACTGAGCCTGTATTAGTAGTTACAAATCTGCCACACACAGTGGGTTTCATATTTACTAAAGTATATGTGTATAGTGTTGTATCCCACATTTATTTTCTGAAATATAAGCATATATAACAAATGATAGAAATTTCTTAAAATTCCTACCTATCCCTGAGAATGGTCCAAAGCTCTCCACCTAGGCAAACTTCCATCAGCATATACAAATATTTGCTGTCCTTGAATGTTCTGTATAGTCTGTGAATTGCAAACAAGAAAACAAAGGTTATAAACATGGCTGCCTTTGAAAAAAATGGAGAGGTTTCAGTGCTTAGATTACAGCTTCCTACTTGATTTACCAAGCTTGAAATGTTATTAAAGGAATTAGAGACATCTGTGTACACCTTGGGCAAAGGAGGCAACAGCCTTCTGAGATGTACACAGTGTCGGGGGCTAGTCTGTCCTTCGCAATAAATGGACTAATCCACATGATTATGGACCAAAATGGCTGCTTGGGGTTCCTCCAATCCCAATTTGGCTAATGCTTTAATAAGCATGGACCCTTGAGCCCTACTGAGTGGTCATAAACATGCAGTATACATGGATATAAAATAGACACACTGTAAAAATATAGATATGTAGGAAATTCCTGTGCTGGTCAGTTATGCCCACCCTGTTACACCTGCTTTTAGTAACAGGTGCCACTGACAAATCAACTAGTACAGGTTTTTCTGCATATGAAAACTCCCTATTATCCTATAATTACTGCTCTGAAAATACTGAGGTGGGGTAGTCACTTCGTTTTTTAAGAGCTTCAAGAAATTAAATATTACAATTCAAATAAATAATTAAAGGTAGAATAGTTTGCTTTTTGATATTTTGTCTTTCGAGCTCCAATGGTCGATGTTGGCTTTTGGAGTCCCAGAGAGCATTACCCAGGACTGTTAGAAACTCAAGATTTCTCCTTTAGGAAAAATATGTTTTCACAGAATTTGATTCCCTTTAAAAAAATAGGATAGAATCAAAACTTCAGGTTTTTTAAGTCTAAGAAAAAAACGGTCTTAAAATCAGATTTAAAAACCCGTGTCCTGCTGGAATGATTGTGTAATGTGCAGTGGGTTTTGTGGCTGACTCCCGATGGGGAGCACGGGATAGGGTGTCTACCTGACTATGAAGTCAGAATGAGCTCCCTGCATGATCTGCTTCTCGGAGCGAATGTGCTCCTGCTGTCTGGTATCCACAATGTGGCGTTTCTTGAGGATCTTCATGGCGAAAGTCTTGGACTCCTCACTTTTCAGCTGGACCTTAAAGACAGGCGGAGAGAGTTGAGTGAGAAAAAGCCCAGGGCGTTAATGCGACACGGTGCCTTCTTAGCCCCAAATTACATGGAGAATTTGAGGGACAGCCCCAACCCTCCCCAAGTCACAGGGCACGTCCCTACAGAACCGGGCATAAATCCAGGTGCAAGAATGACCGTCCAGTCTCCTGATGAACTTTAAGTATATTCTCAACGAGTTCTGTGCCTGCTGCGATTGAAAGAGGGAGAGTGTATTGGATTCTCACTGTCTGATTTCATTTCATGTCATGTGTTTGAGTATACTTTACAGTATTTCTCCTCCAACCCAAACAGTATAAAAACTAAAATCTCCTATTTCCCTTCCAGTGAGTGTGGCAGATGTAGGAACACTCCACTCTTGCTCCTTGGTCCAGGCAGTGCACATTTCTACCAGTCATAAAAGTCAGTGACATGGGGTACCTGGGTGGCTCAGTCGGTTGAGCATCTGACTTCCGCCAGGGTCATGATGTGAGGGTTCATCAGTTCGGGCCCCACATTGGACTCTGCTGTCAGCACAGAGCCGGATTCAGATTTTTTGACCTCCTCTCTCTCCTCTCCCCTGCTTGTGCTCTCCCAAAATTAAATATATATAAAAAACAAATAACATTCAGTGACAGACTACTGTCTCTACTGAGACTGTGGGTATATGTACTGTGGTTTCTTCTCTTTTAACCTTCTAGTCTTGCCCTTTCTTCCAGTTAAATTTTTTATTTATATATATATATATATATATACACACACACATACACACACATACATATAAAAGTTTTATATATATGTATTGTTTTACAAGAGAATTTGAGAACTTTTTTTTTCTTCTTTGCACATATGCCTGCTAGTTTTAGTGACACCGACTAGGAAGACCTAAGCTGAGCCCAGGTTCCCTCCCGACTGCCCCCTTGCCTCTGACGCAGCCCCACAAGGCTCCCGGTGGCTTGGGTTGTTCCAAATGCCATTCCTCAGACTGGCTGTGGGTCTGTGGTCACTGTTTTACAGGAAAAAACCTTCAACCAGGTGACTTGGAAGGAAACTGAGAGATAATGGAGCTAATCACTTAACAGCCATATAAGAGAGTTATCCAGCGCTGTTGAGCAACAGACTCACAAGCCAGCAGTATCTGGAACTAGTGAAAGTCTTGGGGAAATAATGGGACAAACTCAAGTATTGCTGTCCCCTCTGGTCATGCATGGTTTACTGCTTCATCTGCAGGGAAGCGAAATTCTTAAGTGTCTTGCTCATGGACATATGCACAGACTGAATCCGGGCTCAGAGGACATTTCCATGGCAGGGGCCTTAGGACAGGACCCAGGGACCCTTCAAATAGGCCCCAGTCTGCTGGCTGCATTTGTGGATCTGTAGGACAGGTGAGAAAGAAAAATGGATGTTTGAAAATGCCTTAAGCAGCCAAAGGCCCTCTACTCTGCCTGTGAAACTCTTTAAGATGACAGATGAGTGTAATTCAAACGAACTCAGTTGTAGTTCATAATAAAACACAAAATGTGAACTCCCACTCTGAAAGAAAATCTACGCAGACAGCATGAAAAATGAGCTGTGTCAGAGTACTAAAAATCAGAGGAAAAATGAAACCTTATTTTCTCTTTGGAGCCTCAGTTTAACGACTTAAGACTCTTGTGTAGTTTACACACCTATCATAAAAATGATCCATCATTCTTCCTAGGGATGCTGACCTACGTTTTTACTTGTGCAAAGGTGGAAAGGACTCTGCCTTCTGGGTCTCCAGCCTGGACCTGAATCCTGACCTCACTGGGCTGAGTGCCTAATGGCTCTGCGCCCCAATTCTTGCTGAAGATGCTACAAGACTACTGTTTGGAGTTACTATCACCTTAAGTCAGAAAGTGTCACCAAGGGAGGAGTCATGGAGGGCCTCTCTGCTGTAACCCTAACCCACCCAGCAGCCTCTGCCAGATAGGGTACCTCAGGTGTTGTCTGCAAAAACAAAGCCAGACCATGTCACTTTTCTGCTCACAACATGCCAGTGGCTCCCACCTCACTCCCAGTAAAGACAAAGCAGTGACCAAGGTGTACAAGGCCCTATACCATCTGGACCCCACTCTCCCCTTACTGTGGTGAGGTCACACTGGCCTTGAACATCAAGCAAGTTCTCTGGCTGTCTGCATGTGCTATTATGCCCGAATATTCTCTCACAGATATTCCCAGGAGCCACCCTCTCAGTTTCTGATGTTCTTTGCTCAAATGTTTCCTCATCAGTGTGTCCTCACACCAGTCCATGTGAAAGAGTAACCACCCCTTCCCCCTTCCTTGTTTTATTCTTCTCCATAGCTCTTAGCACAAGGTAATGCACTAAATAGTTTCTTCATTACTTGTTGAGTACCTGTGTCCTCTCATTGGACTGTAAGCAACCTGAGATGGGGGATTTTTATATTCCCTGTCCCTGACACAGAGTAAATGCTTATTAAATATTTGTTGACTGCATGAATCAAAGAAAGAATGCCACAAGCCATGACAATTTATCACTGGCAAAGCCACAATGGGGCTGGTGTCTCAGCTGGACACTGTGCATCTCTTAGCTTAATAATGGGCACTAGAATGACAAGCATGTAGTATTTGGTCATCTTCTTTTGCCCCCAAGTGCCATTAATTATGGGAAGGGAAGAAAAAATTTCTACGTGCTAACACTGCACAGGCTCTATCCACGGCCAAACAGCTATGTGATTCAGCCTTAAGCTTTCAGTTTGTATTTTTACAAGATGCTTTCTGAACCCAACCTTTTCCCTGAATGACGTTCCCTACCACAAAGCCTGCTAGATTAATAAAATCATCTCTAGGATAATGTCTAGTTTCCTGCCAACAAGCTCTTGGGGTCCATTATCTCTTGAGACCATGGCTATTTCTCGGGGACCCATTTCTGAGCCTACACTACTCTTCAGTTCCCTTCCAATGCACAAATTCCATGATTCCTAGTATGTTTACCAATTCTGTTATACCCACACCAAGTCATTTGACTTATTTCACTGGAGCCAGGATATTAGGTGAAAATATTGACACACTTCTCTATGTAACAGTTTTGAACTTTATATTAGGGTGAATCTATGCAGGGAAATAAATGAATCTCTCAGGGATGTCAGACAGAAATGGGCCGTAACCTTTCTGGAACATGCTGGGCATGTCCATGTGCACTATTTTACTCAGTCCCAACATCAACTATTCATGACAAGAGGAAGAGACTTTTGTTTGTTTCCAGAAAAACTTCATCATCATTAAAAATAGCTAATATTAATAAGCTCATATTAGGTGTCAGGAGCAGTGTAATAAGTGAGTTTTTTCTTTTAATCTTCTAGGCAACCTCTTGAGGTACCACTGTCAACCCCATTTTTCAGAGGAGCAAACTGAGGATTATCAGAAAGGTTCATATCTTGCCTAAGACCACAGAGCTGTCCAGTGGTAGAACTGACTTCATGCTCTTTTTGGCCTAAGCTATTTCCAGAATATTCTGCTTCCCTTCTGCTGAATATAAAACAAATTGATGGCACAGTGATTGATGCTTTCTGAATGAGAGTTTGATGGGATTAGCTAACTCAGACCAGGTTACCTATAAGCTTCAGTCACAACACTACACATGTGGCTTAGGACACCAGTCTGAGCCTCACTGTCCATTTTCTAGGGACCATGATGCATTCTCAGGGATCCGGGGTATCTGAGTGATTGAATTCTGCACGGAGAAGCCAAGGGTAGAAGTGGGGGTAAATGGGGAGGGAGATGGTGCTAATAGTTGGTGGGTGGCAGGTGGCTGTGGCCAATGAGAGGTATGTGAAAGCTACAGAGATTACTGGAAGTCAGCTTTATTTGTTGCCAATTTAATAGGTATTAATTATAAGACATTTTCAGAGCCAAATAGCTAACCTACTGAGGCTTTCTGTTTGGTCTCTGCTTGAGTGGAGGCAGTAATATGGGCTGGAAACCCCTTCCTTTGCCCTCTGCGAAGACCTTACTAGCTCCTTAGAGTAGAGCCCTTAGAATTTCCACTTCTATTTGAAACTAGAATGAGCCACACACAATTTCCAGGATCGCAGCTCTTAACCAGGGAGTCAGAGAGCCTGAGGACTACTGCTGGAGGTAACTCAACAAACACAGTCTCTTGTGCAGAGTTAATTCTCTGAAAAAATTTCCCCTGATAAATTAACATGTCTGACTCAACATTGTTTCTCATGGCCAAACAATCTAAATGCCCAGGCAGAGAAGCTTGGAGGAAAAATGGTACATCCATGTAATATAGTTATAAAAACTACGACCTACAATGAAGATTTAGCAAAGGGAAGAAAATGAGAGAGGGACAAAACATGAACACTCTTAACTATAGAGAAGAAACTGATGGTCACCAGAGGGGAGGTGGGGGGGTGGATATTAAGGAGTGCACTTGTGATGAGCACCAGGTGATGTATGGAAGTGTTCAATCACTGTATCGTGTACGTGAAACTAATACTGCACTGTAGGTTACCCAACTTGGATTTAAATAAAAACAAAAAATGATGACTTAGAATTATACTTAGTATGGAAAAATAACTCAAGTTGTCTTACATATACATATGTAACTATCCATCCATCTGATAGAGGATACAAGCCAGTGTCCATTTTATGACCCTATAAATAATACTTGTATGAATGTGTATATCTAAAATCTAGGAAGAGACAATTGGAAATGTGTTCCCCCATATATTAATTATAGTTTTCCCATAGGGAAATTTTTAATTTTACTTTTTACTTTTTGGAATTGCTTAACTCTCACAATTAGCATTGTATCCCTTTTATGATGAGAAAACATGACTCTCATTATGGAAAATAAAATTTTAAGTCTCTTTTAAATTGTACTAGCTATGTATTATTGTCTGGCTCTCTCAAAGGATTCCGGTTCTATGGGGAGCCACTCCCCTGTGCAATTCCAGGAGAGCAAAGACCTTGAGAAGCTGTAGAAAGCATAGCAATCCATGCAGGTCTGGGCTGAACCACACCACTCGTCTCCTAAAGGACGTGCCATATTCTTGTCTTCGGTGTGAACTCTCAGAGTCCATCACAGCAGTCTGTAGTTCCTGGGCCTGAGCTATTAGGCTTTATTATAAAAGTGTTTTACAAAACTATTCCATGGAAAATTCTAAGGTGCAATGTTATTTGCTTTTAATTTTTCCTGCTGGCCAAATGAATTACACCACGGCCGCTCCCGTCAGGTTGAGAGGATGATGAGGAGGATGTAGCAGAGGCAGCACGGGAGAGGAAATCGGTAGCGTGGATGGAGGCACGTGGATGCAGGCTTTCCTTCCCCGCCTGGACTGTGTTTGGGAGTCCTTCCCAGCCCCAGCCCCGTGGGTTAGGTGCCTCCGGCTTTGTTTTCCTTTACGGACTGACTCACACCCCTGGCTAGTGTGCTGGTGAAATGCAAGCTCTGAAATGTGACTCCTTTTGTTTAAATCTCAACTGCTTTTTGGCTTGTGGCCTTGGGCATGTTTCTGACACTCTGTCCCTCTCCCTTTATCTGTCACATGAGGATAATCCCTGGTTTACCTGCGAGGACGAAATAAAAGGGCCTACGTAGCCTGGAACAGAGTACACATTCAGTGCATATTAGCTGCTTTTATTCCTACGGGCTTCCAACGTTAGAGGTCCCTTCAGGCCAAAGCAATTTTCTCCAAATAGGACCCAGCACAGCTGCTGCCATCTGTGCTTGCTCCTAACCCCATTCACCCATCTCCATCGCACCAGGGAACACATAAAGGGGTGAGATGCAACTTTCAAAAGACTGCTGGCCCTTGCACCATACCGCTTTTACTCTCAAAATTCCGAAACAGGGATAAAGAACAAGAAAATGCGAATACTCAATATGTTCCTCTTATTTATTTTTACAAACAATGCTGTGTGTTAGACCCAATATGAGAAGGGGTAAAAGCTTCACTTATAGTAAAATGTTACCCCCATGTGGAGTGCTGTGTTGCCATTTGACTGAATCCATACTTGGGCAGAGTGGATCTAAATATGGGAATTTGTGACCCTGGTTTTGACAATTTCTTAACTGCTGGAGCGGTTAAGCCACCTGGAGGTGGTGCCCGAAGAGCTCTGACCCGAGGAACAGAGGCAGTGACCCCAGCACATGAAAGAGCTTGGAAGACACACTCGCTGACTGTACTAGAACACAGGCTTCTTCCCGTCAGCGGCAGGCACTGGTCTTAAACAAGCCTTGTCTCCGGCTGGGTCAGAGCCCTGCTCTGACTGGGGAGGACGGTTATGATCAGAACACATTTGAGGCTGGCTTCGTACCTCAGGCAGAGCTGACCTCGGAATCTGTTAGCCCCCTCGTCTATTTAATTCATAGTTCATTTTGCGATAAAGCTAGGTCTTCATTATTTGGGGGAGAAAATGGCTTTCTGAACTATATTGTAATTAAAATGATTTCTTAAATAGGGGTAACTGGGTAGCTTAGTTGGTTAAGTGCCCTGATCTCATGACTTTTGGGTTCAAACCCCGTGTCCAGCTCTGTGCTGAGAGTGCAGAGCCTGCTTGGAATTCTCTCTCTCTCTCTCTCTCTCTCTCTCTCTCTCTCTGTGCCTCCTCCATTCATGCATTCTCTCTTTCTCAAAATAAGTAACAAAAAAACACCTTTAAAATGCTTTCTTAAATTAAGGATTAAACTGACAGTATCACATGGCTTATTATGCAAACTTCCTCTTTAACTGGTGCAAATTACATTTCCACGCACAACAGGAAAAGGTGACCCCCTTATTGCCCTCAGTAAGTTAAACTAATGCCGTGGGACAGAGGTGATGAAGTGAGCTTAGGAAAGCTTATGCAGGAAACTGTTGGTTTGAGTCCTGTATGATTCTTGTTTATGATTAATTATATAACTTCTGGGCCTCAGGAAAGGCCTAACTATATTAAATCTAAAGGCTCTTTCCTGCTGGGAAATTCAATGCATCTGCAACTTGACATAATAAATATGCATTTGTTTTTATTGTATTTTATTGTATTGTATTTTGTATTATTTTATAGAGAGCAGGGGAGAGGGACAGAGGGAGAGAATCCCAAGCAGGCTCCGTGCTCAGCACAGAGCCTGACATGGGACTCGATTCCACGACCCTGGGATCATGACCCGAGCCAAGATCAAGAGTAGAGCACTCAACCAAGCCACCCAAGTGCCCCTGGATATGCATTTTTAAAGAAAGTTAATTATAATTAACCTTATGTAAATAGCTCAACAAACATGGGTCAACAGCCTGGGACAAAGGAAGAAGAGGAAAGTTCCCAAGTAACACGAAGATAAGCTTACAAAACCATGGTGGTCCACTCTGGAAGCATGACCTTGAGTTTATGGGACATATATCTTCAGCTGAGAGGTGGTTTTCCTTTCTCTGATCTCTCAACCCCATGTTCCTATTTGTCAAAGACGATGTGTTGGATCAAAATGGCAGTGGCTTTCCCAAGGAAAGCATCAAGACAGGCTCTAAGACCTAAAGAAAGCCAGGGAGGGACTTCCTAACTGTAAAGGCTAGCTAGCAACAAAAGAGGAATGGCTAATATTTTCTCCAAATAAAACAGCCCACTTTTAATCACAAAACCCGTTATGTTTTCCAGTGTAAAATTATCTTTTACTTTTGGTTCTCTTTAAAGTGGGAGGAAATAGCTTTGTAAGTAATCCAGATAGAAAAATTCCTGCGGTTAAACAACTCTTCACACTAGTTGCTCAAAACTGTATCCCTCTCCTCTCTCTCTGCACTGCACGATGACTTCATACATGTTCTCTTCCTCAGCGTCCAGACTTAAGAATGAATCACAGCTTCTGGTGTGTTCCAAAGGATGCACAAGGGAGGAGAGCACATGGGACTTGGCGCAGCCTGTGTGACACATATCCCGCCGACACAGAGAATGCAGAGGATGGATTATGAGTTGAAAGAGATGCCAGTGTTGAAAACCTTTTCAGATGGGAAGGACAGAGCCATGACATCATTATCCAGTTTTATGGTAGGTGATTTTACACGTAAAACTCATTTCAGAAATGACCGCTAAGTGATACATATATACCATTTCAGAACAAGGGGACATAGCAAAAAGTAGCTTATTTTATCTACACATTTTCCTTTGCCATTTGCACAAGTGATAATCAAGAGAGGGTATCTCTTCTCTCCATCTTTGTTTTCTTTCATGTGCTCTCCTCAACCCGTCATCAAAACTGTCAATAGTCCTATTTGTTTTGTGGCCTGCCTTCAGACTTAACGTTCAGTTCTACAGCTAGTGAGAAGAAATATCAGAATATATTTCTATTATTAAATTCAAATTGACCAAAAGCCCAGTTAAGACTATTTTCATAGAGGAGATAGTTTTCAAAACTGACATTTAACGTTCAGTTTGGAGGAAGATCAGGAAAAGATCATACTTCCTATTTTTAATTACAACCTGAATAAATAATTGGACTATTTAAT
This sequence comes from Suricata suricatta, assembly GCF_006229205.1. Lineage (NCBI taxonomy): Eukaryota > Metazoa > Chordata > Mammalia > Carnivora > Herpestidae > Suricata > Suricata suricatta. The sequence goes on along the minus strand of NC_043701.1, from coordinate 116,308,474 downwards.
AGGAATCACTTGGAAATAAAAGAATACTTAAGAATACTTGTGATTTAGGGCACCTGGGTGGCTCAGTCGGTTAAGCCTCTGACTTCGGCTCAGGTCAGGATCTCACTGTTCATGGGTTCGAGCCCTGCATGAGGCTCTCTGCTGACAGCTCAGAGCCTGGAGCCTGTCTTCAGATTCTGTATCTCCCTCTCTCTCTGACCCTTCCCTGCTTGTGCTTTCTCTGTCTTGCAAAAATAAATAAACATTTAAAAAAAAGAAATTAAAAAAAAGAATACTTGTGATTTATCTTATTAAGGAATTAACACTGATTCATTTTAACTAAAGAAATACCTATATTGAATCAATATTGTTTACTGAAATGTGCAATTTAAATATACCATTTTCTCATGGGTGGCTGAGTTGGTTAAGCCTCTGACGTCAGCTCATGTCATGATCTTGTGGTTCATGGGTTTGAGACCCCTACTGGGCTCTGTGCTGACAGTTCAGAGCCTGGAGCCTACTTCAGTTTCTATGTCTCCTTCTCTCTCTGCCTGTCCTCTGCTTGTGCTCTCTTTCTGTCTCTCAAAAATAAGCATTAAAAGAATTTAAAAGAAACAAATATGGGGCACCCGGGTGGCTCAGTGGGTTAAGGGTCTGACTTTGGCTCAGGTCATGATCTCACAGGTCATGAGTTTGAGCCGTGCCTGCATCGGGCTCTGTGCTGACAGCTAGCTCAGAGCCTAGAGCCTGTATTTGGATTCCATGTCTCTTTCTCTCTCTGTTCCACTTCTGCTCACATGCTCTCTCTCTCTCTCAAAAATAAATAAAACATAAAAAAATTTAAAAAACCCAAATATACCATTTTCTCTTGTGTATCAGATCTGCATAAAATAAACCTTATTTCATTTTGTAGTGATTACTAAAATTCTTTTTTTTTTTTTATTTTTGAGAGACAGAGAGAGACAGCACGAGCAAGGGAGTATCAGAGAGAGAGACACACACAGAATCCAAAGCAGGCTCCACGCTCTGAGCTAGCTGTCAGCACAGATCCTGACACGGGGCTCGAACCCATGAACTGTGAGTTCATGACCTGAGCCAAAGCTGGAAGCGAGACGCTTAACCAACTGAGCCACCCAGGAGCCCCTGTAGTGATTACTAAAATTGATATGATAAACTTTACATTATTTGCCTTCATCACACACACAAAAACCGAGACATAAATCAATGGAATGGAACAGAGATTCTGGAAACAAACGTGTGCTTTTATGGGCAATTAATCTATCACAAATAAGGCAAGAATACACAATGGGGAAGAGACAGTCTTTTCAATAAATGGTGTTGGGAAAACTGAGCAATTACATGCAGAAGAATGAAACTGGACCACCCTCTCACACCATTCACAAAATAAGTGGATTAAAGGCCTAATTGGGAGACCAGAAATCATAAAACCCTTAAAAGAAAATGTAGGCAGTCATCTCTTGGAAAATACCCTTAGCAAGATTTTTCTAGATTGGTTTCCACAGGCCAGGGAAACAAAAGCAAAAATAAACTATTGGTACTATACAAAAATAAAAAGCTTCTGTACAGTGAAGGAAACCATCAACAAAACAAAAAAACAACCTACTGAATGAAAGAAGATAGTTGCAAATGTATATCCAGTAAAGGGTTAGCATCCAAAATACATAAAGAACTTCTACAACTCAACACTGAAAACCAAAGAGTCCAATTAAAAAATAGGTAAAGAATGCGAACATTTTTCAAAAGAACACATACAGTGCTTAAGAGACATGCGAAAAGATGCCCAACATCACTCGTCGTCAGGGAAATACAAATCAAAACCACAGTGAGATATCACCTCACACCTGTCAGAATGGCTGGCATCAAAAAAGGGAAATAACAGGTGGTGCTGAGGATGTGGAGAAAAAGGAGCCCTCGTGCACTGCTGGTGGGAATGTGAACTGCGACAGCCACTGTGGAAAACAGGATGGAGGGCCCTCAAAATATTAAAAGCAGATATAGAATCCAATAGTTCCACTACTGGGTATTTACCCAGAGTGAACAAAAACATTTATTCCAAAAGACACATGCACCTGTATTTACTGCAGCATTACATACAATAGCCAAGATGTGGAAGCAGCCCAAGGGTTCACCGACAGACGGATGGATAAAGAGGATGTGCATGATCGATGTACACACACACACACACACACACACACACACACACACACACAGGAATATTACTCAGCTGTGGAAAAGAATGAGATCTTGCTATTTACTACACCATGAAGGAACCTAGAGTGTATTATGCTAAGTGAAATGAGTTACAGAAAGACAAACACCATATGATTAAACTTAAGTGTAAAAAAGAAAACAAGCAAACAACAATAGCAACACAGGCTCTGAAGTACAGAGAATGAACTGGTGGTTGCTAGAGGGGAGGTGGGTTGAGAAATAAGCAGACAAAATTACTTTCCCTCATCAAACTATCAAGTATTTTCTTTCTCCAACCAATACTTGATATCTGTGCCTAATCTCATTCATATGTATCAAGAAGTGCTACAAACGGCCGTTTTCAAACTTGCTTATATGTTTCTAAACTGATCTCTAAAATATGTCACATAGTTCAACATACTCTAATACTTAGAGCACACTTATAACCTCCCATTTCACATAGATGGAGCTGAAACTCACAAGTTGACACTTCAATTTCTTTCCTTTCTTGACTCTGTGAAGCTTTAAAATGAGTGGGAATGAAACAGAGAACGTATATTGCAAATTCAACTCTCTGAGAGGTGATCAGGTTAACTCATGAAAATGTTTGTGTTCTTGTCAAACTTTGGAGACATGAGCCATACATAATGTCATAATGTTTCTGTTACATACTGAAAGAATTTTTATCAAGTGGTTTATAATCGGATCTTAATGTCTTGATATATGTAGTACTCAAACTTTACCCTTTCTGATATTAAATAAAATAGGGTAACTCCTCCCTCATTGTATAAATATAATATACTTCAAACATAGTTAAGTCAGTTCAACATGTACTTATTGGTTTTTGCTCATGCTAACTTAATCTACACAAACCAGTCCCATTAAACATTTAAGCTGCTTTGTCCAAATGGAGGTAGAGACTGTAGCCATGGTCACACAGCAGCTCCCTTTGGTTGAGCTTATTTGATTCCCTTTGGGTGTTAATGGTCTCTCTGTTTTTACCTTGAACTTGTGAGGCAGCCGGCTAGCATCAGGGGCCAAGAACCAAGCCATCCGGCCCCCCAAAAGCTCCTGATCTCAGCGCTCAATATTGAAGCCAAATTGTTGTGTATGTAAAGGGCAATGGAGGATATCAATGAGGGACAAGTATGAATTAGCAATAAATTAAATGTGTACAGTTGATGAACTACACTGAAACATACTTTTTCCTTTTTTCCCGCAAAACAAGATCAACCACTTCAATTAAAGGGCATGATTACTGTCAAAATTACTAACATATACAAAGGGAAGGGTTTTCCTTCTCATGAATGGGATTGCTCTTTGGAAGTGTTGATGTGAGATTGTCAGGGACACAAGCTGCATCTTGGGACAAAGCAAACTACCATATTCAGAAGAAAAATGACAATGTTTAATTTTGGAAGTGGCCCCACCTAAAAATAGCCTGCCGAGTCACTTTATAGTGTATTCTTTTATTCACAGGTGCTAGCTGAGAGCGGAGTCCGTGTTTTATGCTTTCAGCAACTTGACCTCATGTCCAAAAGTGTCCAGCGCTTTCACATCTAACCTCCTGTAAGAACAGAACACAGCAATCACCCACCGACGGGCTATGGGCACCTCTCACCACTCCCTTCACACCACCCCTGGGTGAGTCTGCCACTGGCTTCTGTGGCCTGTGGGGACACGTGGCCCTCTGTGTTGTAACCTTTGCCTCGAATGGCCTTTCCCCAGCTGTTCATTTGAATCCCAACCTAGTCCCTAAGTCCTGGCTCGAGTCTGTTTTCTCGGGGCTTCTTCTACCCAATCAGCTCCAAATGGTCTCCTAGATTCTGAAATACTGAGAACCTTTCTGCATAATTTAGAAATTAATATGGTACTAAAGGATTTCATTGGTTACTTTTCATTTGTGTTAGTCTTATTATTTACAAGGAGGCAGAAATTCCTTAAGGGCAGAAATCACTTCTGCTATTTCTCTCTCCCCTTGAAAATATTCAGGGATTGTAGAATAGATAAATCTTTGCTGACTGTCATGTGCCCATAAATTCATCAGGTTAAAAAAAAATAAAAGCAAAAGTATGTCACAGAAAACATAAAGGCAAGTGTGACTGAAATGTTAACTTTTGGATATTCTCTCTCCTCACCAAGATCTTAACCCTTGGAAAGACAGGCCTAGTGCTTTCTAGATTTCCATGGATCTTTGTAGACTAGCACACAGTTTTGGAGGAGAACCAAAACATTTTACTTTGCTCTGGGGCACTGATTTAAAATCCTTTTAATGAGAAATATTCATTTCTACAGATAGCATATAAACTCGATAATCTCAGAAGATATGTAAGCAAGTGATTCTTTGCAGGTGCTGGGTGGAATGAAGTGTGTCACACCCATTGTACCAAGTATATTCTGCAGTGACAGGGCGAAGTACTGCACATCTTTACTGGCATGACATCCAAATAGAGACAGACTCCACTATGTGGGAGACTGTCGTTGGCCGTCTTGGGAGATGCAGGACATTGTGACTGCACGTGTTCTGCTCAATTTGTGTTTACTGAATCGGGTTTTTATTAGCTAGCTGAATGACTAATTTTCTTAGAAATCAATGCCATTTTTCACAATAAATCATGTGTTTCCGCTTATATCTTTTTGAGGAATTAGCCTACCATGAGGATGAGCTCTTTAATAATAAACCAGCTCCAGTACGGGAGAGGGGAAGGGCTGCAGGAAAATGAGGCAGACTGTGAGTTTTCATGGAGTGCAGAGTCCCCGCTCACTCAGGTCACTGAGGGTACGAGGGTTCCCCCTGGCATCCTCGCAGTAAATCACTGCAGCCTCAAGTGTCAGTGCCACCTGGCGATCCCACAGCTATTCTATTTCAGTGCCACGTGGCTTGGCAGTCAGGAAGCTCTTGAAATGTTTTCATCTAATGTGGGGTTTCCCTTTGGAGTCGAGCTGTTCACCTTTCGTAAGGATGAAACAGAACTCTGCTGACTGAGCAATGGATTTATCACCTAATTTCTTGCTTAATCATCTCCCGGGCACCATTCGTTTTGCCCTGGTTGACACAGTCCCCCAGGCCTGGCCTGGTGCCAAGCAGCTAGCAAAAAGGCCACAAGAGGGCCCTGGCTCCCGTATGGACCTGTGACCCATGTGGGGCATGTCCTGCAACTTCCTGCCACATTGCCCCCTCCTGCTGTTGGGTCACAGAGGAGTGGAGAGGTGACCTGTATGGTCCATTTGGCAAAAGCCAGACCCCCATTAGGCCCAGTCAGGGTTGTCTGGTTTAAGAAGTCTGTGGAGAAACGGGATAGGATTCGTTCGGCAGCTGCACCAAAAACTGTTCCCTATGGAGAGGTTACGAGCTGGGGCTTTACCACTGAGAAGAGAAGTGGATAAATAAGAGCAGGTGGCTTCAGGTTTGCGAAGGCTCAGCACGAGCAAGACTGGAAATCATCTCCCGCCTCCGCTCATGACTGATCCAAAAGTAAGGAGCTGTAGTGGTTTGGGGGGACTTGACAGAAGCTATTACTGGGGTCATTTGAAGACCTCGGGCTCTTTCTTACAGCTGAGAAATGTTTGTCCTGTCGGGACTCAGCAGAGCAAGGGCAGAAAGAAAGAGTAAAATTATTCCATCCCCTTCTTTTCCTGGGAGTATAGCTGGGAATGATAAAGAGTTGTCATTAGCATATTTTCATCATAATATGACAGCAGCAACACCGCAACACTTACTGACCTACGATGTGAGACACTATTTGGGGGCTTTAACTCATTTAATCTTTGGGACCTTGTGTGGGTCATATCCTACTATTATCCTCATTCTGGAGCTGGGGAAACTGAGGCTCGGGAGTTAGTGACTCCTGAGGAAATGACTGAGTGTAAACAGCTGCTAAAATCTGAATCCAGAGGGTCTGATTCTTTGTTTCTCCAGAGACATTTTAACCCCTGAAGTAAGAACAGTAAAGATTCAGAGAAGGAAGAGATTCTGAAGGTTTGACAAAAGCAGCTGTGAACAGTGGATGATCACACCATCTATTGTACATTATGTCTATTACAGGTTCTGTAATTCTAGAAGAATTCTTTTTTTCTTTTTAGAACAAAGGTGCCCACGGGACAACACTGGTTCATTTTCATCGTGGCGGCTGCTGTTGGTGTGATAAGAATCTAAATATTTTGAGAAGCCAGAATGATAGAAAAAGCTTCAAGTTAAAAACCAGATCGGTAATTCTGGGCAATCACAGCAGCCCTTTTACTTACTGTAGGGCCTCAGACTCCCTCTACGCATTAATCCTGACTTCCTTCTAGTAAAAGCAGATCATGCCTCATAAAGGTAAAATTACATACCAGATGTGGACCAATTTGAAGATCACAAAGCAGCGTTCAAATGGAAGGCTTGATTCTTTTAGTAAGGAAGTAATATTCATTAAGAAAATTTACAAACATCAGTTTGTCAATAACCTTGCGCTGACTTCATTTTATAGAAGTGTACTGAAAAGCTTTGGGTTCCTTACTTAGATGCCGTAAATCTTTTTCTGTCTTATAAAAGCCACCTCCTCCAAGATGTCTTGCTCTTCCGAGCACCGACCAAAGGCTGCTCATACTTTGGTTATTGGATTATTTATTCGTTCCCATGACTGTCCTTGCCAGTAAACGGAGTCCCTAGAGGCAATAGCTATTTTACCTCAGACTTTGTATGTCCCAGAAGACAGCTTGCTGCATAAATATGGAATAAAAGACAAAGAAAACAATCCAAAAAGATAGAGATGATATCTTCCATGTCTGTGTCCCTGTATTTTATCCACTTTTGGAGGCACTGAATTGCTGCAGACAAAGATTAAATATCTACTATCCAAAGCAAACACATCAGCATTGCCAGGTTACAAAGTCCCATTTGTGCAGATCTCTTCTGAAAAGCCAGCACCTCCTCTGACAAGAGGAAAAGTAGAGTAAATTAGGAATATGACCATAGAGCAATGGGAATAATTTTCATCTGTGATTGTATAATCATTCTCCTCATTTTGAAGTCATACCTTGTAAACTAAGAGGATTACTGAGGTATCTTCCAGCAGACCCTACTGCTTTAATGAGTAAATCATTGATAAAAAAGCAGGGTTTTTTTTGCTGAAAGAACTTAAAAATGGAATGTGTCTTCTGGAAGATAAACAGGCAGCAATGAACAAATGAGAAGGCCCATTCTTCAAAATAAAAAAAAAATGGTCAGGAAATCTGGTTTCTGCCAGATAACTGAAAGGAAAGCAGACGGATGACTTCCCAAAGGTAATAGCTGGGAATGGGACACGTCTGATATTCAACTCATTAAAATCAGTTATGCTAAAAGTATTTATAAAAAAGACTTAATAGCTTTCGAGCAGAATTCTCATTCACATAAGAGTCTTCAAGCTTCTGGCCTCACCACTGAACAAATACTCAAGTTTCTGTTATGCGCCAAAATTATGTTCTGCTCTACAAAAGTTGGCAATAAACTATTTAGCAATTCTCCTGCCTGAAATCTCCTCCTGCATCTAAATTCATGTAAATAATAAAAATTAAGAAATGCTAACGCTTTGAAGAGTGTGTCATGATGCAAAATAACATGAACCTAATCTGTGTATCAAATAAGGAAACTCCTAAGTTAGTTCCACCAGGAAATGGGGTTCAAAAATTCAAATTTTATCCTTTATACTCAATTTAAGAGTTTCTAGTTTTATAATCTATACCTGGAAAAATTTTTAAGTACTAATCATGAAATTAAAGTGTACTGTGGTATATTTTTTATCTTGTTACTTACCTGATCAACACCACTGCTGAACTGATGACTGGTAGGTTCAAGATACCCACTTCCCATGCTCAGTACAGTACTGTGTACACACCAAGGTGAAATCAATGCATCTGAACGTGGTGCTGCTTACACACATCGCTCTGTAATACTGATACAGTTTTCTTGCAGACATCCTTCTCAGGACAGAGGGAAGAGTCCCATAATCACAACAGGACAGGGCCCTGCCTTCTCCTCCTAAATGTGAATGGTGGGAGTACTTCTCTAAAGATTCACTCCTGTCTCCTGAGCCAGGGTTCCCGGTGATTCACCACACGCTATGACAAAAGTGGGTGTAATTACAGTGAAAGCATCGAGGCCAAACTCGTAATTCTGGCTTCGCTGAATACATGCACAAACTGAGCACGCACAGAGAAGACTATTTTCCGTACCCAGTGACTAACAGAGCCAGGCGGTGAGTAGGCAGCAGATGACAGGGAGACGGCGACCGCCCGAGTGGCTCGGCCACACTGCAGTCTGGGTATTCAGAGGTTCACACGGTATTTTGGGGGGAAATCACACAAGATGATCATGTCATTCAGAGGTTAAAAACATGTGCCTCTTTTCTAATGTCCGTGGTTGTGCCTACGGGCCTGTGATGGGTTTATTGTTTATGGGCATATCTAACATTTTAATAAACTGGGCTCCAACTAAACTTAATTCCTGAGGTTATGGTTTTCATAACATCTGTGCAGAAGAGTGAAATATAATTACCCATGAGAAGAAAACCAGGCTGAATTACACTTGACTATCTTTTCTGGGATGCTGATTTTGTATGCGTGTGTGTATGTGTGTGTGTGTGTGTGTGTGTGTGTGTGTGTGTGTGTGTACCTTCCCTCATTTTCTGGTTCATTGTTTGTGCTTCCTCAAACATTTTTGAGGGAGCTTTCTAGAGGTTTTCTACTGTCATCTTGGCATTTAATTGTTTAGCTTAAAGTGGTTTCAGTGTCTATGAACAATGTTCCGTATTTCAAAAATCCTAAGTAAAATCCTATATTTCTGAAAATATCTCACTGGTAACTTAAAATTTCCCAACTTGAAATTCTCAGACCTTCGGGAGTCCACAAATTTGTAATGTAGATTTTCTTGGTCAACTAAAACAACAATTTGATTATCCATAGTCTAAAAAACTGTATTTAAGAACAAGTCAGAAAATCAAACTCTAGGGAGTCCTGTCCTGTACAGTGCCTCATTCAGAAAGGGGCTGAGACATGTGCATCTCGGTAAATAAACACGCCAGACCATAAGCTCTTCCTGTTAGGGAGTCTACCCGCTGACCTGTTTATATGTCCCAATACCCCCAATAAAATAGAACACCGGTAATAAATCGTCACTAGCTCTGTGAATGGTTAGATTTTGTCGCAAAATCAAAGTTCTTGAAAAAGAAATCTATGGCTGCATTAACCAGCAGAATTCAGAAAGACAAGTTTTCCTAGGCCCTTAGTTTGTATTCCCGTCACCTAAAATCGCACCATGAATCAACAGTCAGATCAGGAGCCGTGTAACCGTGGTGTCTCCAACCAGTGTTAATGGAAGTATAATGCAAGTTCAATGAAACACATTATGGCTCGAAAGTTATCTCGTCTAATGTTTAAGTAAATAATATTTTTCCTGCCTGTCAAAGCCAGAAATTCCAACTGCAGCAGAAATGGACAAATACCAGAGGCAGCGCTGGGTCAGTGTACTTTTATGGAGGGGACTTCTGGTCCACTGATGGCAACAGGCACTGTTTACTGCACTGCCCAGGGCGTTGCTAACATACTGTACTGGTGTGCGTGTCAGGGCCTCCTCCTTGTTCAGCAGAGAGGTGAAATCCATCTGCCTTCCCAAAGAGGCTTTGTATCCATATGGTCTTGGAATGCAGCAACTCCGTCACCAGTATACCTTTTTTCCCTTCTGGTTTATGTTGTAATATGCCAGTTCTTAAATGTGTACTTCAAAGGCACAACAGAGTACGCGGTCCACTCAATTCACACCACATTCATGCAACGTGTTTAATGAATACACCTGCTCCGACATGTCCTCATCATCCCAACACTTACCTGTGTGACAGACATGGGTGTGAAATATTCAAACCGTGTTACCTAATATGATTCTATAGAACAGAATCACTGTCTTTTAGGTGCTCGCAAACACAGAAACACAGAATTACTACATTTATGTGATTTTTAAAATCTTAAAGCAGTGGTAAAGATCTTTAATTAGATAGATGATTGATAGAGTTTACTCATTGATTTCCTTCCTTGGTTCCAAGCAGTGCTCAATCATGGACCCTATCTATAATAATTAAAATGTAAATTTAAATATACATAAAGGAAATGAAACATATACAATGTATTATATGTGTATCATATTGCGTATATATCTACACATAAAATGCTATCCTCTGTATTTGAATGTACACATTAACAAAGGCTGTAGAGCACATGACTAGGTCTGTGAGCCCCGCTCAGAACTAAGGGAGTAGAGGTCATACAAATTAGCTGGGTAAAAAGCGCTTTATGGCTCCTCAGTAGGTTAACATGTTTAACTTTCATTTCCTAGGAACAGGTTTTTCTAAAAAAGTGGATTGTTGACTTCATTGCTAGTTTACGGCTACATCACATACAGCTGCACCTTCGGATGTGCTGACATGAATGCATGTGGTCGTGACTCGGGAACAGCCATAATTAATGAGGGGAGAGCAGAGCAAAGACAGATCTTAATGGAGGAGAACAGACACAGGAGAGACAGGGCTCCCAGGAGCACGTAAAGAGCAGTCACCTACCAGCTCCACTCGTCCGAAGCCCCCAACTCCAAGGGTGTCGATGATGTTGAAGTCAGACAGCTTCAGGTTGGCGAAGAAAGCAGCTTCGGCTTCGTATCTGGATTTTTTGATGCGAAAAAACGGAAATTTCTTAGAGGCGCAAACACGAGAGCTGCACGCGACCGCCCCGGGAGGACAGGACCCTGGCACAGGCTTTACCTGCTCAGAATCCATCTTTGCTCTTAGAGTCTGTGTGTCCTCACCATCGTTAAGATTTTTGGTCCCAGTGGGCAGAATAACCAAGATCTGCACTTGCTGGTCAGAGGAGAAGGAGACCAGCGCCCTGGTGCCTGCCCGTCATGTGACCGATCAATCCAGTCACCAGCTCAAAGTCACATCGTAGCGCTTTCCTGCACGTCTTCCTGTGGGCACGGATGGATGGGGTGGTTCTGTTTTGTCTTTGCTTTGGAATTTTTTGTTTTGCTGGGTTCTGTTTCAGCCGTCCCGCTGTGGGGTGGCAGTTCCTCATTAGGTGCCCCTGTCCACTGGCTGCCAGGGGCTCCCGTAAGCATTTACTGAGAGCGGCAAGATCACCCGGGTCTCTGGAGCCACATCACAGCCAGGGTGTGAAAACAGATCCGGAATGCTGAGGACAGGGGTGCAAATGTCTGAAACGGAGGGTCTCGGAAGCACATTTACATTCCTAAAAATTATCTTCCTCCTCCGTTCATGTGTCCCCACGGCCTCTCAGCCGGGAGTCCCCAGTGCCTTTATCTTTGCCAGTTCCTCATAAGAGAGGAGACTCGAGGGCTGTGCTCCCAAAGTCTAACTGTCCCGAGCAGATCTGACCCATGCGAGTGGCCAGAATAAGCCTCCCCTGATGAGACGCCCAAAATATCTTGTTAAAGGCCCTGCTATTTTTAGAAAGGGCAGGAAGGCATAACAGTAATGTCACTAATGTCTCACTGATGTCAGGTCAGGGACTAATTCAGCTGTCTCAGAAATCAAGCATTTGCATAGCTATGCGTAACCCGTGACCTTCGGCCAGGCGGTACCTGATTGCGTCCATACTATAGATAGACATGATGATATACCTTTGAGACGATGACATGGACACTGCTCGTTTAGGTCAGTTTTCGGACACAGCCACCCAAAGACATGTTTGGCGTTAAGCCATGTAACACGTTAGCTATTCCTTTGTAATGGAACATGCATTAAGACTCTCCACATTAGGAGGAATGTGACATTTCTAGGCGACATTTTAATGTTCTCCAATCTACAACCACAGTCCCAGATTTGAACCATTCTTGACAGACTCTGGAGACACAACCTGGGTTTTATGACTGACTGGTTATGTGAACTCAAGTCCCTCTAAAAAACCCCTACAGACCAGGCCTCTGGCCAATCCTGACGGCATCAGCAGACTTCTCTCATTATCTACACAACCAGGACATCCACTTCACAGTCCAAAGGATGGTTTACTAGACATAATAATAGACATAAGCAGCAAATGGGCATTTCTAGCATTCCAACAGGCCCACTTCTTCTGGAAAACTACAACTCCCTCCCATGTAAAGGGCAGAGTTCACTACAGCAGGTGCTTTACAAGGACATCTGTTGGGACCAGACCCTGGGATAGTTTCTATGTGGTCAGGCATTTCCTGGCAGTCCAGATAGTCGGATTCTTAATGAGACTCTTTTTGAATAATATCCTATGTGCCTGCTGGATTTCTACCTCAGATACGAAGAGAATAAACTCAGACTATTTTGATGCCATTTGATATATTTACAGTGTGGTGCTCTCACAGCTCCTGAAGATACTCCTGAACTCTGACACTTGGGCTCTGTAAAGTTAGGCTGGTGACACATCTGCACAGGTGACCTTCAGCCCTTTATTGCACACTGGGACCTTCTGGTACCTGTCAGAAACCACTTAATTTGGGTCCTATCACAGACTGAGTGAATCAGAAATCTGTGGACATAGGCCCCAAATATCTGTATTTTTGTTAAAGCCTCCTCAGTGATTCTGATACCCAGCAAGAGGTGAGGACTACAGCTCCAACTGAGAAGCCTCAGGAACTGCAGAAACCATAGGAGCATTTTGAGGTGGATTAAAACGGTCCTTGGAAATCAGTGGCTGCCTGATGAGTCTGGGGGTGATGTATTCATGTCCAGACTGTTGGTGCCTCTCACAACGTGGTCTGCCCTCTGCCCTTGGATCCTAGACCCATTGAAATGACCACTAGTTCTGTAATGGCTGACAGAGCTTAAAAAAAAAAAAAAAGGGGCAACACTGCTAAAACACATACACACACACCAACAACAAAGAATGCAGAAGTCCTAAGATGGCTATTTCATGTTGGCATTTCTACAGCAAAAACCTCTTGACTTTCACTGTTTATACTTACTATCTGATTAATTACTGATGGTATTTTCATTAATAGGATGGACAAATTAAATCTCATGTAAAATAGTAGGTATTTTCTCTTTAGCCATTATAATCCACTGAAACATACACTGTTCCACACAGTGAAAGCACAATTACCATTACATAAAATAGTTCATGTTTTAATTAAAAGAGATTGGTAACACTATAATTATACTTTGCTTATCTTTGCTAATTACTTTGCTAATATTGCTTGGTGACTTTTAAAAAAATTTTTTAAATGTTTATTTATTTTTGAGAGACAGAGAGAGACAGATCATGAGCAGGGAAGGGAAAGAGAGAGGGACACACAGAATCTGTTTCTTTTTTTTTTTCCATAATATTTTATTGTCAAATTGTTTTCCATACAACACCCAGTGCTCTTCCCCTCAAGTGCCCTCCACCATCACCACCACCTGTCTTCCCCCCTCCCCCCTCCCCCCCAACCCTCAGTTCATTCTCAGCTTTCAATAGTCTCTCAAGTTCTGCATCCCTCTCTCTCCCCAACTCTCAGAATCTGAAGCAGGCTCCAGGCTCTGAGCTGGCTGTCAGCACAGAGCCTGACACGGGGCTCAAACCCACGAACTGTGACATGACCTGAGCCGAAGTCAGATGCTCAACTGACTGAGCCACCCAGGCACCTGGCTTGGTGACTTTTTAAAATAATACCTAGTGGAGTGGTTTTATATAGTGGCTGGTGACATACATTTTGAGGGGTCTTTGGATAATGTGTTCCTGATGTCCTATTCCATTCTATTTATGCCAGGTTCTGATTCTCAGGGAAGCCAAACAACATGGGAATGCTATCATAGTGTTTTCTTCTCCATTTCCCACCAAGGAAATATTATTTGTTTAATATTCTATATGTATTTTCACTCAGATTACTCTTTATGAACAAGAGTTACATCTTCATCACAGAGACCCTGTGTTCTTTTCTGAATTCATAAGTTTTTGGATTAATAATTTTTTAAATATGGAAATCACTATTAGAAGTTATGTCTGTAAAAAAGTTAAACTATAGGGGCACCTGGGTGGCTCAGCTGGTGAAGAATCTGACTTTGTCTCAGGTCATGATTTCGTGGTTTGTGGGTTTGAGCCCTGCATCGGGCTCTGTGCTGACAGCTCAGAGCCTGGAGCCTGCTTCTGATTCTGTGTCTCCCCGTCTCTCGGTCCCTCCCCTACTCACATTCTCTCTCTCTCTCTAAAAAATAAACATTAAAAAATGTTAAACTATAGATGATTTAGCTTCTTCAGGAAACTACTCTTGCTCATAACTTGGAGAGACATTTTCATTCTTTTACTCAGGGATTGTTTGAGGACAATTTGATTCCATCAATTCTGTCTTGCTTGTTAAAGAGTTGGTAAAAGTGTGAGTGGGAAAGGAGACTAAATAAATTGGTTAGGTCAGTGGTGGTTGTTCTATTAATCAAACTTATTTTGCCTGAAGGAGGTTGGTGTGGAATCCCAGGTCCTAATGGGATACCGATCCAAAGAACAAGGTCCAGCTTTGTATGGTTCTAAAACTTGTCTGTGCAGCAGTGTTTATGCAAGTGATGACTGCCAAAGCTAGGGGGAAATTCTTATCAGAAAGATGCAAAGTTCTCCATTTTTGGTTGCCTAACATCTACGAAAGTATACAAAGTCTCTTTTCTAATGGTCTTCAACTTAGTTTGAGATACTAAGTTTTCAAAAGGATATTGTTGTTGTTATTTTAGTATGGGGTGAAAGCTATGCATTCTTTTCTCAGAAAAGTACAAATAGTGACATACCTTTTTTGCATATTTCAGGGAGCTTATAAACCCCTACAGCACAAAAATAACTATACAACAAGAAATGAATTGTGTTGGGTGAAGAAGACAGAGATAACGTATCATTTCTCCAACAGTCTTGACCGTAACTTTCAGCTGGGGCTCTGGGCGATTAGAATCCATAGACAACTGCTAATCTGTACAGGGTACTAATTAAATAGTCAAGTACCAAACTTTTTCTTAAAAAAAGAACTGATAAAAAGGAACACAGTTGCCTACATGTTCACCTCTTCTTTCATTTCTGCCTATACACCAAGGAAGTTCCAAAAGCAATGAAAATGTAAAGCAGCAGGTATAAAGCTGATGAGACCAAGGCATAGATGCATAGTCTAGAAACAGAATGGACAGAAGAATCTCAACCTCTCTCTGTATGTATACAAAACTACCTATCTTTATAGTATTGTGTTCGCTTCCCTTAGGAAATAGATAATAACCATTTTTATTTCCCCATCTCTTCCAGCACTACCAGCTTCCCACAAAGCCATGGAGTAAGAATCCAGGGTCTTCCATTATTTACCACATTTGTTTTTCCATCATTGCCTTATGCTCACGAATCAGTTTTGTCATCATCTCAAAATAACAGAATTGGGCTCTATACCTTATGATATGGCTGCCTATCATTATAAAAAAATAAATCAATCTCGCTCTCTCTCTCGCTTGTTCGCTCTCTCTCTCTCGCTCGCTCTCTCTCTCTCGGAAACCACATATAAGGATTCTACCCAGTACAATAATGTGTGGAATTTAAAATTTTGTCTTTATCTTGATATTAGGACAACAATAATAGCTCAGCATTATTTTCCAAAGCAAACAATATTACCCGCATTTTTAAAGTAAGCCTCTAGGATTCAAAGAAACATAACCATAGATCTGGATGGGTTACAAAAGCCAATAATTATGAATCCGCAGAACAAAAGGCTAATGTGGCCCTGTCTGCATTAGCTCCACTCATCTATAATCCACATTGCTTCAGAAGTTTACTCTAAGTGTCTCCAAGGAAAACCTAATAAGGTCTTAGTATCTTCTAATCCAAATGTAAATTAATTACCAAGGCTTTGCCTGAGTTCAACTGCTATTAGGTATATTTTGTTTCTCATTGAGTTTCATTTTCCCTCATCTTGGGAAATCTATAAACATGAAATGTTTCAGTAAACACAGACTCTCACCTAGATATAAGTTTCTTATTCCATACTTCACTAGTTAAGATGAGATTCAGTCAGACAATGACTACTTTGGACTTAAAAATAACGAGAGCACCCTAGCATACTGACAAAAGCTAATGACTTGTAGCTCTGCCAATGACTTTGTACTTCCGAGTCCTGATTTCTTCCCCATTTAGGCCTTTCTAGGAATATCGACCAATATATACTTAATAGAGATGAATTTTATAGTTTGTCAGAATCTTTACTTAAATGTCCAGGTAAATGCCTAGGAATCATTTTATTTTTTAAAAATAATGTGAACAAAGAGGATTGCAATCTATAAATATCTACAGAAATAATTTTAAAAGGGCATAAAAACTTTCAGAAAGTGAGTCTTATGCACAAAAGCATACTTGGTCTATGATATAACCAAGATATAATGCTGGCTATCTACTGAATAAACAATTTGGTATGCAGAATTTATGCAGTAATAGTTCCTGATTTCAGAAAGTTTGGTTCACTGAGTAATTTGTAGGTCTGATAAAATAAATAGATATTCAGTCAGAATAGTCGCTTTATAGAGAGAAAGTAGATTTGGAAAGTGGACAAATGACATTGCACATTTAACACAAACCGTTGTTTGAACTTCTATTACAGTGCAACATTTGTATATGTAAAAACAGTGGGTACCTGTCCTTATTCCCCTGATTCTTAAATGTTTGGAGTTAAATAAGCTTAGCCACCAAAAAAACCCAAATGAACAGTCTTTATTAAATCTATAATCGAGCCATCAATCATCTCTTATTAATTTAATTCTTTATTAAAAGTCTCATTGATAACTAAACTTTAAAAGTGGAACCTTTGACTTCATTGGAAAACAGACTGAACCATTTTATAGCTTCAGGTTTGAACAGGGAGTTATTTCCTTTTGAAAGAATCATGCTTTTCAAATAAACATTTTACGAGAGTCCCTGTCAACATAAGAAGGAGCTCACTAAGCTACATACACGAAAAATGAATGATCCAGTGAAGAAATGGGCAGAAGACCTGAATAGACACTTCTCCAAAGAGGACATCCAGATGGCCAACAGGCACATGAAACGATGCTCAGCGTCATTCATCATCAGGGAAATTCAAATCAAAACCACACTGAGATACCACCTCACACTGGTCAGAGTCGCTAAAATGAACAAATCAAAAGACTATAGATGCTGGCGAGGGTGTGGAGAAACGGGCACCCTCCTGCACTGTTGGTGGCAATGTAAACTGGTGCAGCCGCTCTGGAAAACAGTGTGGAGGCTCCTCAAAAAACTATCCACAGAACTCCCCTATGACCCAGCAATAGCACTGCTAGGGATTTACCCAAGGGATAAAGAAGTGCTGATGCATAGGAGCACATGTACCCCAATGTTCATAGCGGCACTGTCAACAATAGCCAAATCATGGAAAGAGCCTAAATGTCCATCAACGGATGAATGGATCAAGAAGATGTATATATATATATATATATATATACAATGGAGTAGTATATGACAATGAGGAAGAATGAAATCTGGCCATTTGTAGCAAAGTGGATGGACCTTGAGGGTGTCATGCTAAGTGAAATAAGTCAGGCAGAGAAGGATAGATACCATATGTTTGCATTCATAGGTCTAACAAGAGAGACCTGGCAGGGGACCATGGGGAGAGGAAGGGGGAAAGAGAGTGGAGAAGAGTGGGGGACACAGATGAAGGGAGACTACTGAATACTGAAGATGAACCATGGACTAAAAGGGGAGGGGGAGCGAGGGATGGGGTGATGGTCATGATGGGGGGCACTTGTGGGGAGAAGCACTGGGTGTTATATGGAAACGAATTTGACAATAAACTATTATATATATATAAAAAGAAACCCTATTCTTAAAATCCTAAACAAAAGGGATGCTGTCTCGTGTATGTGGCCACAAGGCACACAGGTAGGGTTGCTACTAGAGTCGCTATTCCATCACCAGTAGAGGCAAAAACTCGAAGAAGGAGAAAGTTTAAAAGTAACTTAATGAATATCAACTATTTCATTATGTCAGTTTTTTCCAGAAAGTGTAATCTCGTCTTCAGGGAATCTGAGATAACATTAGTTTGCTCTCTACATTTCAGAAATTGTGGTTTTCAGGAACAGAGACTTTTTTTTTCTTTTTTTGAATAGTCTAGTCCTTAAATAGTTCCACTTATTTTTCACACACATTCCATTGAGGAGACACGGCCAACAGGAATACACAGGAAAATTGCATTTCTCATATCTGCTGTATAATAAGAATGATAGTAATGCAAATATTCTCTATTTAGGAAGCACCTTTCTTCCAAGAACTCTAAATTTCTTTCATTTAATATATCCTCCTTGATTCTCTGTGAAGACGGGATAACAAATAGTTTTACTTCTAATTTGCCATGGGGTGGACCAGTGGTTGATAACTGGTTGGTTTCAGTAATTAAACAGCAGAAGTGGAGCTAGAAGCCTGTGTGAGTCTCACATCATGACATTTTACACCTGCGCCAAAAAACTTAATTTCCTTTTAAACAAGATAGTAGAGAATCAGCCTTAGAGATACTTTTATCTCAGAGTTTGAAGATACTGGAGTGGTTCAGAATCTGGACCAACACTATTGGGAGCCCACCTAACCCAACCTGTCTTTGCATTTTTAAAAAATAAAAAACTAAGCCCAGAGATGATAAGTGACTTAGCCAAGGTCACGAAGACTCAGGCATATGGGCCAGGCATTTCAACTTGTGGTCTCTTTACAATCTAATTCTACGTTTGCAGTTTTTGTAATATCCTAATACTGGAAAAACAAAGACAAGCATAAAACTGAAAGTATATTTAAGTGTTATGGTATTTTATTACACATTTGCACATCCAGAGTGTGACTCCTGTGGCTAAGCTCTTACGTTTTCTTGCCTATGATGTGGCAATGCACAGATGAGCTCCAGTTAGATAAAAGGATCCAGAATGAGTGCATGTTAATGCCTACAAGATAATTTTTTAAACATTCAAACATCAGAGCAGCATTTGCCAAGGATGAATGAGGATATGCCACCCACTGTTAGCTCGAAATGTGTTGGCCAATATGGATTTTTAGTTATTCAGTTTTGAAATCCTTGTCGCTTAGTTTGAGATGAATTTTCTTTTGCTAAAATAAAGGCCTAAATAAATATATACTGCCATCAAAAAAAAATGGGAAGAAAGGAATTGATTTTTCCACTAGTGCTATTTGTTTCTCTACAACAGAAAGTTAATTAACATATCCATGATTATTATACTGCTCTAGAAAATACAGATGATTGCAAACAAAGGCAGGCATGCAATCTAAACTTTATTTGTGCCAGAATAGATATTTCCTTCATGTAAATGGATGGCCACCGGAAACTAGTTGTTTGAGGAAGTTCTTTCTCATCATCTCACTGCAGAGTGATTTCCTTCTCTGACAAGTACATCTTAGAAACCCAACTAGAGTCTCTTGCTCATGACGGTAGACCAGGGTGGTCCAGAATGGCACAATATAGCTTCCTAAGGAGGTGAGGTGCAGGAAAAACAAAATAGGTAAAAATGACCATCCCTTCTGCCTTTATTTTCCAATAACTCAGGCCTCTGGGAAGTACCCCTAATTTTCATCTTGTTGCCCCCCCCAAGAAAATACTCAGTAGGGCAAAACTCATTCCATTTCCCTGGGGACTCTATTTGCCATGACCTACATTTCTGTTTCCCCTGAAACAGAAAAATCTCTTTTCTACCCCAAGACTTTTCCTATAGATCATATTCAGTATACACTTGAAAATCTCAAAAGAAATAAGGGAAAGTTTAATATTAACCTTAAAATTAGTCTCAATCACAATCTTAAAGGAATCAGCTGGAAGACTGTGCCGGGCACAGAAGGATTAGGTTTCAAATAAACACTAGGGCGCAGCTTTCATGTCTGGACTCAGAACCTTTGCTGTGTACTCTCTCATTCATACATTTCCTCTTTGTGCCTGAAGGATTCTGTGTGAACTTAAGAGACAGGGGACATGTGATCATGAGCACAGTGGGTCAAAGAATGTAAAGACAGTAAAATGCAGTGTGTGGCAGGAAGACTGCGGCCAATGGCCCCTGACCAGGGCTCTAGGGATACAGTAAAGGAAGTAGCCAGGGATCGGCCCAGCACTACACTAAACAAGAGTTTCTCTTTTCTGTAAAATGAAGGGTTTGCACTAGACAGGTCAACGAGCCTCACTTGCAGCTTAATGGTTCTGGAATCCCAAATGTCTGAGACAGACACTTTGCAGGAAGCCCGTGTATCCATGTCTTCCCTTTAC
The DNA here is from genome assembly GCF_006229205.1 of Suricata suricatta. Lineage (NCBI taxonomy): Eukaryota > Metazoa > Chordata > Mammalia > Carnivora > Herpestidae > Suricata > Suricata suricatta. The sequence continues at coordinate 116,288,037 of NC_043701.1, read as the reverse complement.
CTCCTTTGGGGACCCAGCTGTCCTCTAATCCCTGTCTCCTGAAGCTACTGTTTCAGGAAATACTACCAGAGCCCTTCATTTAAGGGAGTCTTGCTCTCGGCTTCTCATTATACAAACAAGACAAATAGGAGATCCCCCAATGGATTGCCAAGGCAGAAGTCAGATATGTTTTGATGTCCAGAAGAGAACTATAAATGCAATGCCCCACAGACTGTAGTAGACCTGAGGCTCCCTCCCACCCAGGATTCATATCAGAATTATGGCTGAATTAAAAACAGAGTTGATAAAACCTTGGGATATGGGGCCAGGCAACAATATTTTAAAATAAGTTTTATAGGTAAGTCTATTCGGTAAGTCTATACAAGAGCGCCTGGGCGGGCCTCAGTTGGGTAAGCAGCCAACTTCGGCTCAGGTCATGATCTCACGGTTTGTGGGTTTGAGCTCAGAGCCTGGAGCCTGCTTTTGATTCTGTGTCTCCCTCACTCTCTGCCCCTCCCCTGCTCACACTCGATCTCTGTCCCAAAAATAAACAAACATTAAAAAAATGCACAGGTAAGTCTATACAGATGTTAATTACCAAGGTAATAATCATATTGAGACAGATCAAGGCCCCAGTGTAAAACACTGTGTACCTGGGACACATTCCCTGGGCCCCTATCATTAAACCCCTTCTCTAGCACAGCAGACCCCCAAAGCAGCCACCGTTTAGATCCAAATGTGAGCACAGGGACTTAAAACTGAGGACCAGGCTCCAAAATACACCAATGAGCTGCTGGAATTGTCTGCCGGTGTCAACCAATCAGAGCAACCAATCAGGATGAGGCATTTTTTTCCTCTCCATCATTAGCATACTGGATCTGAGTGGGCACCTGAGGTCAAGCGGGGCCTCTTGACTCTGCCTCATCGGTGCCGTGCCTCCCTTCCGCTGGAGCTGGAACCCCAATGAAACCTTGCCTGTGCCTTTGGGTTTTAGTCCTGCATCATTTCTCTCTTGTGTGGCCCAGAAACCAGACTCTGGTGACAACATGTAAGTTTTTAGGAAGGAACTAGTGTTAATGTTATGTGTATGTGGCAGACACTTGTCACATAGTCTACAGACAGGTATCACGGGGTTGCGTCCCAAGTCCTAAATAGTTAGAAGTCTTTTTCTTAGTAGATAAAGTATTAAGTAGAAAAAATGAAAATGAAGCAAAAATTGTGTCATGTGAGGTTGCTTAGTTATAGTCACGGTGAATTTATCAAATGAACTCAATCTCAGAAAAGGCCACACGTTTGTTACCTGTCGTCTGGATGCCAAACTGGGCATGGCTCTATGCTGCAGCCAGTACAACTGAATGCTAAAGCAATGCGTGGGGCTTAAAAATCTTTTTTAAAAAATGATATCCATATTTTATTCAAATTTCCTTAGCTTTTACCTAATGTCCCTCTTCTGTTCTAGCATTCCTTCCCGGCTGTCATATTACATGTAGGTGCCCTATCTCTTCAGAGGCCCCGTGGCTGCCATAGCTTCTCAGACCTCCCGTGTTTGTGACAACCTTGACCCCTATGGAGATATACTGGTCAGGTGTTTCGTGGAATGTCTCTCAGCTGGGGCTCATCTGATATTTTCTCATGACTTTGCTGGGGTTATGAGTTTTTGGTAGGAAGTAAAGTGCTCTTTTCATCACATGATAGCAAGGGTACATACTATTGATAGGACTTATCACAGACGACACAAACCTTGGTCATCTGGCTCAGATGGTCATTCCGTAGTTTTTAAAACATCATTATAGGAACCAACAAATGGAAAATGAGCTGTATTAACATGTTCCATAGTTTTTACCTTAGAAATGTGTCCCCTGCAAGATTGGGTAAGCTCAAAAGGCATCACACATTTCCATACTACTGAGCTTTCTGCACAACAATGCAAGAGGGTCACAATAACAGACGCTGCTTAGGATTTGCAGCTGTAGCTACAATAGCAGAAACCTATGGTTTCCCACACATTTTTATACAAATCACAGGAGTGGAGAGAGAATGGTGATGAGGGAAAAACTCAATATCTCAAATGCCTGCTTCTTTTCTTATCGACAACTATACCAAATAATTACCCTGATTGTTTTTCTGAGCACATAGCTCACCTGTCATGGAGGCTCAAAACTAATTTGCCATCATATTTCATTTCAGTTGGACCGCCGATTTAAATAAACACTGTTATGACACTGAAACTGACCTTCACTTCTGGGTTAGCAGGTATCAGTAATTTTTCTGCGCTTATAACAGTGGCTTTGAAAGAGGACTAGGCACTAAAAGGTTGCAGAGATGAGCGGTTCTGTTAGAATATTAAGTGAATTCTCCCAAAATTAGGTTATGAGTACTTTTTTTCTGTGTACATATAATAAAAATGATGCATTTATCTTCCCACTTCATAAACTTCCTTGGCTCTATGTGTGTGTAAGGCCTACTGAATAGTACTAAATCATTTTCTCCCTTTTTAAATGATTAATAAATAATAGGGAATAAAATGAAGAAAATTGGGAGGGGCATTCAGATGTATTATGGTTATTTTTTGTATTACTTAACAGCTAGAGAACTTTTTTCCCCATGTGTGGCTTCCTTTTCATTATAGATTCTACACGGAGAGTGATGATTTGTCTCCACCCTATTCTCACTTCTCTTTTTATGACCTCCTTTTCCTCATCCAAGTTATTAACTTTCTCTCAGAAGTTCATAACTACCAAATTTACATGGGCTTGGTGGATCAATCTGGATTTCTAAGAGCCTGTGCGCTAGAACACACCATGTTTGTGATGACAGCATCATCCTGACTTGCGGCTGTTCTTTACCAGGATACAGTGTGGAGGCTGGGGGTCTATCCGACGCTTTCAGAGAATGCACAGTACCTGACTGGGTTCTCAGTCTGATTTACGCTCCTCTGGCTTTGCAGACATCACATAACTGCAGAGAGAGGGCACAAAACCTTTCTTCTGCCCCTTCAGAAGAGGACATTGCTGAACTGGAGAGAAGACATCCTCAGAAAACTTGTCCTGTGCCTTGGCACCTTTGAGCAGGTGTCTACTGAAGTGACCTGGAGGGCAGTCAGGGGACCCAGGGAGGGGGGTTATGGAGGGGGCTCTCTTTGTAGATGAGGAACTGAAGGAGTTACATACTTTATTCATGTCTATAGCACTTCTGTACTATCGGGCCAGGCATAGGGAAACAGAACATGACCTCACTGCAGATGCATAAAATATGGAGCACTGGGTGGTTCAGTTGGTTAAGTATCAGATCTCAGCTCAGGTCATGATCTTACAGTTTGTGAGTTTGAGTCCCATGTCAGGCTCCCTGTTGTCAGAACAAAGCCTGTTTCCATTCCTCTGTCTTCCTCTCTCTCTGTGCCTCCCAACCACTGTTTCCCTCCCCTGTCAAAAAAATAAAAACATTAAAAATATGTATGAAATATGAGGTTAAACAAATAAGTTTAGGAAATCAGATTATTTTTAACAGTGATTATTTTTACTGAACTACAAAGGATATTTGTAAGTTTATTTATTTATTTTTGAGAGACAGCAAGAAGGGGAGGGGCACAGAGAGAGGGAGAGAGAGAATCCCAAGACCCAGCACTGTCAGCACAGAGCCTGACATGGGGCTTGAGCTCACAAATTGTGAGATCATGACCTGAGCTGAAACCAAGAGTCAGAAGCTTAAATGACTGAGCCCCCCAGGAACCTCTACAAAGGATATTTCAACAGTAATGGAATTATATTGTGGTACTATTTGCACAAGGATACCACCTAAGAAATATAATAGGAACTAGGTTATAGATGGTCACTCCGTGGATTTGTGTGTTAAAAAGCAGATGCGTTGACCTTCTGGTCCCCAGACACCCCTGGCTACACTGACAACTGTTTCAGAAACAAGATTCCCACAGGTCGTCCTTGCTGCAGTTTGCAGAACCAAAGCGCCACATAGACCACAGGATGACCCTGGCTGCAACTTGAATTACTCTGTGTGCACAGACTTAACTGTTTTCTTAATTTCTAAATTGTATTCCAGCCTGGGCAGGGAGCTGGGGAAAGGCTAAAATCGATGGTTCTTGTATAATACAAGATTTGAAATAGATCCATGAGCGTGATTGTTAATTGCTAGAGTATTACTTGCTAATTGGAAAGCAAGGATGTAAGAAGAAAAAATGAACAGAAGTAGGGGTTAGTGCAGCTGCGGGTCTCAGGCTGATAACCTCACCTGTGCGGGCCTTTTCTGTCGGGCCCGCCAAGTTTTCTGTCTGCCTCAGGCAAGGATTATCACTCCGTTGAGTGAGCCAGTAAACAAGATTTGCATCTGGAGGCTGGAAATTGCCATTTCCTGGTCAAAATAACTTTGGCGACTGTCTTGCTGAGCTAGACGTGAGTGGCCAAGGCACACAAAAGATCAAAACCGTATTCAGTGTTAGTTCTCCATCCCCCAAGATTGCTGAGGCAAAGTCGGGGTGCTTCTTTGATATGCATTCAACTCTGTAGCCTGCCTAGGTCAGCTTGCCTTGTTTTCCCCCCCTGAAGACTATATAAAGAACAGTTCTTTGAATAAACGCTCTCTTTTGCCTGATCGGAGAACCGTGAGTTCTGTCTTTACTCTTTGCCTCTCCTGCCCCCTTTTTCTCTCCCTCCCTCAGGAAAAGGACCCTCGAGGAAACAGGTACTGCGGATTGCTGGTACAAGCTGCCCTGGGGACAAGACAATTGGTGCCTCAACGCAGGGCTCAGTAAAGGAGCGAGCGCGACACTGAGGTCGGTTACGACACTTTTCCTGTCCATCTAGAATAGGTTTATATGTAGCAAGTGCGACTCTATTACTGTCTGTTCTTATTACAACTGGTGGGAGAATGGCTAGACAATGTGTTTAGAGAAGCCCTTTCTTAGGCGACAGAACACTTGAGAGCTGTTACCTAGAACCAAAATGGATCAAGAATCTGCTGGCAAGTTTTAAGGCTTTGTTCTGGACCAGAGGCTTCTAAGTGTGTCTTTAGTAGGAGTAGCTACATTTCACATCCTTCACTTTCTTGTCTTTGGCAAATAATTATAAATATCCCTCTGATAAAGACCTTACAATATTTGTATGGTCTTTATCCCACTGAGTCATGTTTATCAGAGGAACATTCTCAGAGGTGAGGTTCGAAGATGGAAAAAAAAAAAAAAGGGATAGGGCACATGGGTGCCCGTCATCCTCAGGCTCGATCTGATCATTTTTTTGAGCAGCATTTTCCTGGTTGGGACAAGTGGACAAAAGTAGGGCTTCTGAGTCAAAAGATGTCCCCACATGGTTTAAGAACAAGACTCCCCTTTTCTTTAGGTCACGTCCTCTCCTGCTAGACAAATTTCTCCTGGGATCAGTGGTGCAGTGGCTTACATTCCTGGTTAGGTGCTATCTCTTCACATCTTTTGCTGTAGAAAATCCAAATCCAAATCCAAAAATCATTTTTATTTGGATTTTGAAAGAAAGTAGATTGTTTCTGGATTTTAAGCTCAGTGAATAAAAGGGTGGGTGTACTGATTGTGGCCCTGGTTACCTGAGAGCAGCTGCTGTTGTAAAAGGGAGGGTTTCTTGTTACCAGAAAAACGTCACAGCTGAACCCGCCCACACTTGAACTTCAAATTCACTTGCTTTTAAAGAATTCCAAATCCTAAGAAATTCTAACACTGCTTTAGGTTTTTCTGACAGAAAGTGAACAGTTGAGTTTTGCGGCAAAAGCAGACATCAAAGCTATGGCATGGCTAACTTCCTCTGGGAGGGGAAGGAGGTCCAAAATTAGAAACATAAAGTTAGGATGTAATGTGGAAATTGTCATTGGACTCATTGCTCAGGAGACAGCCTCTCACTCGCTACCCACAGAAAAACAACAACGTAACCGGGCACATACGCGGTGTGCTCCCTCACCAAGGAGGGAAAGGGGACATGGGGACACCGCTGTGTCACCTCATCACCTGCCATTTCGGCACGGCATGCTTTGTAGCCTCTGCAGGAGATATTTCTATTAGTTATGTCTTTAGATGTTGCGAAACATACAGAGTTCCTTCTCGGGAGAAACCTGTCTTCCATTAGTGCCACGTGTATACCATTCCTGAACTGAATAGACTGCCTTCTTTCTTTCTACGAAATGCATTTCCTCAGGCGGAAAGCCAAGAATCTTAGATGCTGTTACCACTAAATGTTTGTCAGGTAACTAATATTTCCGTATCAGTTTGACTTGTTAGACTTTGGTACACTTTCACAGGAATCCCAAGTAAGCCTCAGGTTTGTGCCTGCCTCACTGACCCAATCCATAACAGATCCCCCCATAGATTGTGACCTATATTATACCTATATATTATATGAGGTATAAAAGAGATCTAATGGTCTTGAAAGAGGGAGAAGACTTTAAATACTTTCTCTGAAGTCTCTGTGAAATGAAAATGACGCTCACTGGGGCACCCTCTGAGCCGGGACTTGGCAGCCTCTGAATGGGTGACTTCAAGCCCTGAGGGATGCCTGCGGTTCGGACTCATTCCATGTCTGGTGATGACACACACCTCTCAGTCATTACTTTAAAGCATGAACATCTATTTAAATTAACCCAAACCACAAAGTCCATTTTCAAGGTTGGTAAGAGATCACCTTTGCTCTGTGAGTTCTATAATGGAAACCAAGGGGCTGAGAATGACAGCAGTTAACCCCTCCCCACTTAATAACAGAATCATCTTGCTGTGAGGGGCAGGCTAATGCCAGGAAAATTCTGTCATCTTTTTTTTTTTTTTTTTTTGGTAGCATTTACTAATCTAACTAACTCTCCTGAGACTGATAGATTATGCAGGCCAGTTCTGCTCAAAGGCATTCAATAGACTAAGGCAAATAAGTGGACCAACCGGATCAGGTGAAATCAAAACTCTTAAATTGTTTCAGACAGTTCAAGTAATCTGAGCATTATCATCAAAATGGAATTCCAATGTCCTGTTTTCAGCAGAATCACCAGTTCTTTGAAACCATCACCTACTTCCAGCAAATTACTAATAAAAACACGTGTATGCCAGGCACTGTTACAGTTGCTGGAGATCTAGTAGTGGACAAAATATACCGAAACCCCCCACAAATAACAAAATGAACCCAGCGCTCCCATACCTTACACACTGGTGGAGAAAGACAAAGGAATAAGTGTGTTTATAGCACATTGATTTGTGGTAAGGGCTTGGAGAAAACTTAGGCAAGGAAGTGTGGGAGCACAGAACAAAGGTGATTGGAGGGGGGAATGACACTTTAGCCAAGGTCTGACAGGAGGTGACAGGAAGTGGCAGGTGGCAGGGGAGCAAATTGCCTACAGGCCTGCAGAGGCACCTGTGCATGCAGGCTTTGAGCAGTGTGCTTTTATTTATTTATTTTTACATTTATTTATTTTAAGAGACAGTGCATGCAGGGAGGCAGCCACAGAGAGAGAGGGAGACAGAATCTGAAGCAGTCTCCAGTCTCTGAGCAAGTGTTCAGTACAGAGCCTGATGTGGGGCTCAAACCCATGAACCATGAGACCAGGACCTGAACCAAAGCCAGACACTTAACCAACTGAGCCACCCAGGCGCTCCTAAGCAGTGTGCTTTTAGAAAGCAGACACCAGGAGGGCAGAGGGAAAATGTGGGAGCAAGTTAAAGTCACTGCTGTAATGCAGGTAAGAGCAGATGTGGCTTGGACAGAGCAGGTAAAACCAAACAGTGGTTCTGGGAATATGTCCTGAAGGGTGAGTGTGACTTGCTGCAAGATGGATGTGAGGTTTGAGTAAGAGAAGTAGGAGGGAAGATTCTGAAATTTTCAATCTCAAGAACAAGGAGAGAGTTTCTGTTGATCGAAACAGGGAAAGCCCTAAGAGAAGCAGGCTTGGAAAAAGGGTGAGAGTCTGGTTTTGACAGTTCGAGGCTGCAGGGTGTATGATCTAGCCAAGGGAGGTGTCAACTTAGGCTGTCGGTGTCTGAAGCTCAGAAAACACACCTGGGCTGGAAGGGTGAATCTGGCGGTCGGCTGCATGTAGAGCTACAGAAAGCCATGGGATGAGCCCAGGTCACCAAGGATGGAAGTATAGACGGAGAAGAGGACAGATCAGGGACCCAGCCCTATAGAACAGCAACAGTGAGGTCAGCGACTAGGAGCAAAGAAGGAATGATGGGTGAGGAACAAAGGACAGCAGCAGAGAGGCACCTGGGTGGCTCAGTCAGTTAAGTGTTGGACTCTTGATTTTGGCTCAGGTTGTGATCTCACAGTTCATGAGTTTGAGCCCCATGTTGGGCCCTGTCAGCATAGGGAGCCGGCATGGGATTCTCTCTCTCTGCTCCTCCCCAATTCCCGTTCTCTGTCCCTCTCTCAAAAGAAATAAAATAAACATTAAAAGCAAACAAAACACCAACAGAACAAGGGGTTCTGGGAGCCAAGTGAAGGACATGCTTCAAGGAAAGGAAGTGGTCAGCTGTGTCAAATGAGGTAAGAAAGGAGACTCCACCAGGGAAGTTAACATGTTGGAGGTCACTGGTGTGACCTTGGAGGTGGGGCTAAAAGCCTTGGGAGAGATCAGGAGGTGAGGGATTGGAGATGCTCTCCCTCTCTCTCTCTCTCTCTCTCTCTCTCTCTCTCTCTATATATATATATATATATATGTATATATATATATATATACATATATATATATATAATACTCATTTATGAAAGGGAATCAAGGGCGTTTGATTGATTTCCACTTACCAGACAGAGGCAAGGATCGATGGTATAGAAGATGGATGGGTTTTTGGGGTGATGCCCTATGTAAGGGAAGGAAGGTGTGATGTGGTGCACAGGGAAAGGCTGGAGGAGGTCCACACCAGCGACTGCCAGTTAAACTCAAAAGCTCCCCAGGACGGAGTGCCTGGGCGGGTGGACTGCAGGGCAGGGGGGACTTGTCAGATGCCCAGAAAGTGAGGTGCCCTGCCACAGCACCGCATGGCAACGTGCTTTCCCATTGACCACAGCAAACACAAACCTCCATTTTCTGTAATAAACACTTCCCTAGCTCATTGCAAACCCTTACTGATTGTCATTCCATTCCCACAAGGAACAACTCTCCCTGAGAAGGCTAAAGCATTGTTTGCTAACTTTCCAAGGTCATGTGGAGTAAGAAATCTAACAGGGTTTTACACAGGCAGCCTGACTCTTGGATCTGTACTATAAATCACTCTCTGATTCTTAACGACTCATGGCTTTAGATACCCACCTGCTTACCTACCTAGAAAGTCCCACAGCCTCACTTCTATTTAATGTATTTATGGTGAATAATTGTATGAATAAACACATATAAGAAAATAGTATGTTCTGGAATACAAACACCATGAATGTAGGCAGCAACTCGCATTATTATGGTGAGGTTGAAGGATGGATTGTAGAATGATTTTTATTTCAGGGCACTATTTGGGGAAGAAACTATTCCTCTCTGGGTCCCCATTCTTCCCAGGAGACCTCTACATAGTCCCGAAGAAGAGGAGAGGATGGAAGCAAGCTCGCTGTGCGCAGAGGGGCTGCTCCCATGGGCAAACTACATTGGTTCCTGGAAAGAGGTCGCCGTGCGGTGTGTCGGCTGTGAGTCATCAGGGGGATGGCTCGAAGAGAACATCGGGGACTGCTTACCAGGAGACCAGGCGTCCCTGGACTCTGGGAGCCTACAGCGGCTAGTGACTGAATGTTCTCACCTCCATCCCGCAGAGTCCCAAATCCTACCTACGTAAAGGGACACATACCTCACTGTCCCAACAATTAATCACAGAAAGAAACAATCTTATTGACAAAAATGTGCTAAATACAGGGGACTTTAATACTCCACTGACAGCAATGGATAGATCAACCAGACAGAAAATCACTAAAGAAACAATGGACCTGAACGACACATTGGAACAGATGGAACTGATAGATATATTTAGAACTCTGCATCCTGAAGATAGGAAATTCACCTTCTTTTCGAGTGCACATGGCACATTCTCCAAGATTGATCACATACTAGGGCATAAAGCAGCCCTCCATAAGTATAAACGAATAGAGATCATACCATGCACACTTTCAGATCACAATGCTATGAAACTTGAAATTAACCACAGGAAAAAGTCTGGAAAACCTCCAAAAATGTGGAGGTTAAAAACCACCCTACTAAAGAATGATTGGGCTAATCAGGCAATTAGAGAGGAAATTAAGAAATATATGGAAACCAATGAAAATGAAAATACAACAGTCCAAAATCTCTGAGATGCAGCAAAGACAGTCCTAAGAGGAAAGTATATTGCAATCCAGGCCAATCTCAACAAACTACAAAAAGCGCAAATTCAAAATTTAACAGAGCATCTACTGGAACTAGAAGGGAAGCAGCAAGAGCACCCCAAACCCAGCAGAAGAAAACAAATAATAAAGATCAGGGCAAAAATAAACAATACAGAATCCAAAAAAACAGTCGAGCAGATCAATGAAACCAAGAGTTGGTTCTTTGAAAAAATAAACAAAATTGATAAACCTCTAGCCAGGCTCCTCAGAAAGAAAAGAGAGAGCACCCAGATAGACAAAATCATGAATGAAAAAGGATCTATTACAACCAATCCCTTAGAAATACAAGCAATCATCAGAGATTACTATGAAACATTATATGCCAACACAC
>NC_043701.1:116273605-116277281 GCF_006229205.1 Suricata suricatta | reverse complement strand
AACGATTGCCACTTCAGATAGCTGTGAAATTAGGTGATTAACTCGTTGTTACTTAACCTAATTTCTGTATAAGTCTAATTACATGAAATAGAAGTTGGGGTTTTGATTTTTTACTTTTCTGTTTGGAGTGTCATTGTAACTACTGTACTGTAAATGATGGAAAATAATTGCATATTAAAAAAGGTTTCTATTTTAGGCTTTATATGCATAAATGTAATATTTATTTACATATATTCCTATATGTTTACTTATGTAATATATAATACATATTCTACATATTTATATAATATATACTATATATGTAATATATATTACATTTGTATGATATATGTTTCATGTTATACATATAATACAAAGTTATATTTAATAAGAGTTTGTATTTTAGGCTTTATATGCATAAATGTAATACATATTTATTCATATATATTCCTATCTACTTATTCTATATATTACATATAATATATATTTATTTGTATAAAATATACTACATATACTATATTAAATACTACATATATTATTCTATGTATATACTATATAATATATACTACATATACTATATATACTGCATATTATATACCATATATATAACAAAAGTTATATTCAATAATAGTTCCTATTTTTAGGCTTTATATGTAGAAAGTTGAATACAATGTTGCTATGCAAATAACCTGAACTTTAATATTAAGTAGTAGGAAATCATAATGAACAAGAAAGTTGGGCTGATTTATTTTTCTAATAAAATTTATTGTAACGTGTTTATTCAGCAAGCTTTTTACGTTAGACTTTAATAAAGCTTCTCTATTAGGGATTGAATGCCACGTAATTGATTATCCCCAAATGTATTGGCTAGAACCAACGAGAAACATTTATCATAGTGTCTGCAAGTGAGGGGTTTGGAGCAGCCTAGCAGTTGAGTGTCAGGGTCTCTTGTCAAGACGTCCTGTGGAGCCTGAGGGGAGAGCAACCGCTCCAAGGCAGCTGAGTCACAGGGCAGGGCAGCTGAGGCCCCCTGTTGGCAGGAGGTGCCAGCTGGTCTCTGAGGCGCTTTCCCACAAGCGGCCTGAGTGTCCCCAGGCCCTGGTGACCGGCCTCCCCCAAAAGCAATTGCAGAGGGAAAGGCGGGGCCCACCCCATCCACACATCATGGCCACACAGGCAGCAAGAATCCCCTGGAAGGGGGGTTCTGGGAGGGCATGGCAGCCCCCACACTGCAGGCGCACCCTCTGGCCCACAGTGGGACACAGGCTGCAGGGCCTGGGCCTGGCACGAACGCTCCGTGGCTTGGCCTAGGCCTTCTGGGTGGCGCTGCCCTCCGAGCCCTGCTTCCTATCCCGGGCCCAGCTGTGAGGTTGGAGACTTTTCCGGCCCGGCCCCTGCGTGAGGAACTTTGAGGTTTCTGAAGACTCTTCATTTTTTGTGCTGACTCGGTGGCTTTCAGTCCAAGCTGGTGCTGTGCATTCTGTGCAATCCCCTTAAAAGCTACGTGGGTTTCTGGGGTATCCTACTGGACTCGGCTCCATTACAAAAAACCACACCTTCAAATCTTTTCTACACCAGCGCTTGGCTTCCGGGAAGGCTGTGCAGCCACAACATGCTTCAATGTTTCACCCACCACCTGACTGAAGACTTCTCTGTTCTGACACCCTAACCCAATATTTGACGGCCATAATTTTAACTCTCTGCATACATCATGTTTTCCTGACAGTGCCCTTGATTTAATTTTTGTCCAGATGATGCTTTTAAAAAAAAATATTTTTATTTACTTTTGAGAGAGAGAGAGAGAGAGAGACAGACAGACAGACAGAGCATGAATGGGGGAGGGGCAGAGAGAGAGGAAGACACAGAATCCGAAGCAGGCTCCAGGCTCTGAGCTGTCAGCACAGAGCCTGATGTGGGGCTCAAACTTGTGAACCACAACATCATGACCTGAGCTGAAGTCAGAGCTTAACTGACTGAGCGACCCAGGCGCCCCTGGGAGACGCTTCTTAAATTTAGCATTGTTTGCCTTCCATGAAGGTTACCCATTTTTCAAACCAGCAAGCAGTTGGTTGGTTTCACAGCCCTTCATTTCATGTAATCTCGTATCATAAGCAGCGAGAAGAAACCAAGCTGCATGCCCAACCTTTTGCTAGGAAGGGACTCCTCAGCCAGATCACCCAGTTCACCAGGGGCATTTTCTACTGTGTCACCACAGGGGACTGTGTCACTCAAGTTTCTCACACTACCTTTTCCAATAACATTTCCCTCATTTTCTCTAAGCCCTCACGGGTCTCGAAGGCTGTTGGACTCCTGTTGATGTCTCTTCAATGTCTCAAGTCCTTTCAGCTTCTGCCCACCTTCCTATTCCAATTTACCACCACCTTTTAGGGGTTTTTTTCTGGAAGGAGCCAAAATTCCAGGAGCCAAAATATGCATGAGTTTTCTGATGCTGTGTAACAAACTAGCCTCGAACTTAATGGCCTGAGACAATTTATTGTTTTAAGCATTGACTGTGGAGTGGCTCCTGTGTGGAGCTGGGTCTTGAGTCATTCATGAGGAAGCAGTTAAGAGGCCACCTGGGGCTAGAGGCATCTGAAGGCTCCGTGCCAAGGTGGCTCACCGAATGGTGGGCGAGTTGGTGCCGTAATTCCCTTTCTGCATGGGTCCCTTCAGAGGCTTCTTGGAGGAGATCTCATTCCAGAGAGAACGAAGTTGAAGCCACGGCGTCTTCTATAGCCAAGCACCGGATGTCACACAATGTCACCTCCATCGCATTTTATTGATCCCGGGCCCCACGTGGTTGAGTGTGGGAGGGGATGATGGAAGGGTGTGATTACCAGGGGCTGAGGATCACTGGAGGCCATCTTCAGAACCTGGCTGCCAGTGTATCGAGATGAACTGGGTCCCAATTTACTTCCACCCAGAACTTCCATGTGTGACCTTATTTGGATAGTGTCTTTTCAGGTGGCAATTTGTTAGAAGGAGTTAGCACTGAGTTAGGTAGGCTCTACAAGGATGACAAGTGCTCTGATAAGAAGGCTGTGTGCAAATAGACACACACAGGAAACACAGCTGTATTAGGATGGGAGCAGAAATCTGAGCAATGTCGCTACCAGCCAGGGAACACCAAAGATTTCTGGCAGCCTCCAGAAGCTGGACTACTGGAAGGCGTCTTCCCCAGAGCATTCAGAGGGAGTATGGCTCTGCCAACACCTGGATTTCAAAATTCTAGCCTCCAGCCTGACGACAGAATAAGTTTCTGTTGTTCTGACCCACCCATTTAGAGTAATTTGCACGGTGCCTGGGTGGCTCAGTCCAGCTTCAGCTCAGGTCATAAACTCATGGTTCGTGGGTTCAAGCCCCATGTCAGGCTCTGTGCTGACAGCTAGCTTAGAGCCTGGAGCCTGCTTCAGATTCTGTCTCCCTCTCTCTCTGACCCTCCCCTGCTCATACTGTCTGTCTCTGTGTCTCAAAAATAAATAAAAAACATAAAAAAACGTTTTAGAATAATTTGTTACAGCAGCCCTAGGAAACTTATGTATATATATAAGTTCTTTAAATGTCAGATGTTTATTAATCCTTTCAGTTTTTGCCTTTAGTAATAACCGACTAGTTCACAAAGAAATGAATGATTCCTAGAGTGCTCTCTTAAGTGAACCAGCAAACCAAATAAAACCTGAAAACTAGGTGTTACAGC
>NC_043701.1:116213781-116273505 GCF_006229205.1 Suricata suricatta | reverse complement strand
AATGATTCCTAGAGTGCTCTCTTAAGTGAACCAGCAAACCAAATAAAACCTGAAAACTAGGTGTTACAGCCCACTTATTTCCGTCTTTCCTGTGACCATTTCAACATGAATGTGTGTTTTTTTTAAAGTTTTATTTACTTATTTTGAGAGAAAAGAAGGGAGGGAGAGAGAGAGCAAGAGAATATGAGCAAGTGAGGGACAGAGAGAGAGAGAGAGAGAGAGAGAGAGAGAGAGAGAGAGAGAGAGAGAAATGTATGGGACTCAAACTCACGAACTACAAGAACATGACCTGAGCCAAAGTCAAGAATTGGATGCTTAACTGACTTAGCCACCCAGGTGCCCTGCCATCACTATTTCCAAGTTGATTATATCTTGTAGAGAAAGCATATATATAAGTTGTATAAGAATATTTTAAAAACCCATATAATTATAACTCAAACTGAGTGCTCAGTTTCAGTTATTGAAATAAAGTCAAGATGTCAATAAAGTGAAGAGGTTTATGAAAGAGAAAATCTATACAACAATGAAAAAAGTTGGATGGATGGGATTTAGGGTAAAAATCATCAAGTCAAATTTATAGCTGATTTGAATCCTACACATTCCTGAACCAAAGTTGGATGCTTAACTGACTGAGCCACCCAGGCACCCCAGCCACACCATTTTCATGTCCCTGCTCTCTCTGTGCCTTTTCTTACATTCTACTCTCTGGACCCATCTCCTTATCTCTAATCCACCTTTCTAACTAGCCTCCCATTCCTGTGAGTTTCTATTATTCTTAGTATTCTCATCGGTGGCTTAGCATTAGCCTTGCTACATACCTTTTACATTACATTTCAGACTCTGAGGACAGAGGCCACACTGTAGAGAATTCCACTCTGCCCCTTTGCCCGGAGTGGGGGCCTGGGACACTGCTGATTCCTAGTAGTGGTCAAGTCTTATCTTCAGTTTTGAATTTTGGTTAATTAATATTCTGTGCATTGGATTCTGTCTGTTCATTCTTTTTTTCTTAAGCTTATTTATTTTGAGAGAGAGAGACAGAACATGAGTGAGGGAGGGGCAGAGAGAGAGAGAGACCCAGAATCTGAAGCAGCTCCAGGCTCCAAGCTGTCAGCACAGAGCCCAATGTGGGGCTCAAACTCACAAACCATGAGATCATGACTCGAACGGAAACCAAGGGTTGGATGCTCAACCAACTGAGCTACCCAGTCGCCCCTTGTCTATTCATTCTTTACTGTTTAACATAACAAAAGCTTGCTAAATAACCCTCTGTGTAACCATTTTAAAGCGACTGTCTTCCTGTGATGTATCCCCACTCTCAGTCCTCAACCCAGTTCCTTAACGGTCTCCTATGAACCAAAGTAGCAAAGGAGAGCAGGGTCGATTAGTATAAATGTACAGCTTGAGAGAGACATGATTTCTCCTCCTTCCTGTGACAATGTGACCATTAAGTAGAAAGGACGGAAGAAAGACACACTTACTAACCAGGAATAGTACACAGTTTTCAGAGATTTGCTTTCAGAGGCATATCTGCCTTTCTTCCTTATGCACAACAGTAACAACAAGTACAGTGAAATGCTCTACATTAAAGCGTAACGGCCCCCATCAAGTTGTACGTGGAACTCCACACATTCAAGAAACGCCTATGGGTGTCAGGGACTGGAAATAAAACCAGAATTTCAGTCTAATGGTGAAGGAGGGTAAGGTCGTCTTCAGGGTGAAGAGGAACAAATTATCACAATCGCTAGAGTGATATTTAATTTGGACCGGATTTTACAAGTGTAGAGTTGTCCCAGTTTAGAACTTTACAAGGGAAGATCCTTTACAAAGGAAGATCATCAAACATTTTGTGGGCAGCAACAGAGATGCCACATGTGTCTCCCTAGCTTGTCGTGGATCATTTAAAACACACCCAAACCTAACTTTTGATGGCTGCCCAAACTACCACCACCACCACCCCCCCTGCTGGCCCACAACTGCTCCATCTCAGTAAACAACATCATTACTCAGCAAATCAGACCAAACCATAAGGTCTTCCTTGATTCTTCTCTTTTCCTCAACCTCTATTCATTTACCAGCAAATATGGTCAATTCTCCCTCCAAAAATGGCCCCAAACCAATCACTTCTCTCTCCTCCACTGCCACCACCATTTTGCAAGCCACCTTCATTTCTGCCCTGGGCATCTACATTAGCCTCTTAATTGGCCTGTCTGCTTCCATTCTAGAACCTTCGCTTTGTCCTGTACAGAGTAAAAGTGACTCTTAAAAAATCACTAATCAGTCTGGGTTATGTTCCTACTCCTAGCTCTTCAGTGGATTCAGCATTTATAATAGAATTAAAAATCCCCACCTCAGTCTACCAGATTCCACAGGTCCTGACCCCGCCCCCTTTCCCACCCCTCTGTGCTACCACTTACTGCTGACTCACTGGGCTCCAGACCTGTTGGCCTCTTTGGTGGTCCCAAAATGTGTCAAAAACACTCTCATCCCCAGGCTTCCCTACACACTGTACTTCTACCCTCAGAGCAGGGCACTGCTCCCTGGCCATGTTCTGGTCGCTGCTGGAGCCCCACTTCCTTCCGGCAGCCACCTCTAAACATCTGGTCCACCAGGGCAATTTATCCATCTCCCCTGTCATCACATGACGGAAGAGACCCACACTAAGTAGGAACGGTTGGGAATTTGGCAATTGGACAAAGGAAGAAGAACATTCCAAGAATACTAAGGGAAGCATTTCACGCCAAAGGGTGAAAGGACCGGATGCCCACAGAACTATTAAAGTCCTTGAGGGCAGCAATGAAAAAATAGTTTGCCGCCCACTCACAGAAGGCCTTGTATGCCAGGCAGAGAAGCTGGATTTACTCCCGATAAGGGCAAGCAATGAGCCTTGGCAAAGGATCTCAGCAAACAGCTGATTAATAAAAATGTGTTAATATTTCTTATACTCCTGAAACTGGTCTCAACTGCATCTCCCCTTCTCATTTTGTGAAGGGTCCATCTTCAAGTCAGTGCCTGCAGAGAAGAAGCTGTCCCCACAAGCCCCTGGTGAGGCATCTCACACTCACGGAGTTGGTGCCCACATCTGTTTCAGGAGGCAGTTAGAGGGGTGTGTGGTGTAAATAACTGATTCGACCCATTTCAAGACAATGGACTTAGTGTCCTAGATTCAGGCTCTGCTCTGTGATCATAATAGGAATGGCAGATATGAAATTCGTCTAATTCTGTTCAATCAACATTTGCCCTACTCTAGGGTGGATGTAGGTGAAGTCTGAGAGAAAGGAGAGTGTCCAAAATGGATATGATGTGGTTCGTGCAGCGATGGGAAGCAGTGTAAGTAACTAGCTCTAATAGTAAATTACAAAAAAGCTAAAAAAAAAAAACAACGCAGACCACTCAGAGGGGCATGTATGCCATCACGACGATGACGTCACCTTCAGAAAGCCACAGAAAACCACTCAGGAAACAGCTAGCCCAGCAATGGCGCTCTATGGGCTGGGGACCACACCCTACAGGACCCTGAGTGTGACAGCCAGGCTTCCGGACTGTGTGCCGCAGTTTGGAGAAACCAGTGTCACTTTTTTTGTCTGGTTACTGGAAGGGATCCCAGGAAAATGAAGTTTGTTCTTATTTGCTTATGTAAACATGTGATTTGGAGACATAGGACTTAAAGATGATCTTCCGACTTTTAACCTTCTTTCTCTCCAAGGGAATCTACTAAATTACTTCCAGAAAGTGAATGGGAAATGTATGTTTATCTTGTTTTTTTTCTTCCTTCCCCCGTCATTTGCAGTATTTCCAGACACACAGCACCATTTGCTCTTGGAGGGTCATCAGAAATGTGCCCAGTATTTCACAGTAAAGAGGGGCAGAAGCAGCTGTTTCATTATGCCCTGAGTATACACATATTAATTCACTTGGGCGACCAACAAAAAAGTAACAACCGAGAGGGTGAGTGTTTTCCAGCCACTTATTGGTTATTTGATACCCTGCTGGCCAGTGAGGGTTTCTCTTGGCTCTATCTCCTTTCCTCTAATGCATCCTCAGAGGCGCTGTTCATGCATTGGTAGGCAGTGAGAGCAACGTTAGTTAGCAGCCCCAGAAAAAAATCGAACTGGGGAGAATAACACATGAATATGTCAAGTAAGATGTTGGGTTCTTTCTTATTAATATTTATCTTCCCTCCTTGGTCATGCCTGGTCCTCCTCTAGATGATCAGTCAAGACATTGTAAACTCAAAAGATTATTGAAGGCTTATGCACACAGTGTGTAATCTGAAGGAAACTACAGCCTAATTACATTTTCTAATTGTCCAAATCATTGTCATTCTTTTCAGTTAATTTCTTTATTTTGTTTTCCCATGACTTTCCCAATTCTCGTAAGCTTGTAAATGTGTTGCACATGGCTTATTCAAGCCTCCGTGCTTACAATCCATTCATACAAACACATAAACGTTCAGTGAGGCACTTTCCTCTCTTGTGAACACAGGAAGTATTCCTTATAGAGAAGCTCACCATGGAAACAAAGTCCCACAAGGAGACATGCTTCTTTCCTTCCTTTTTTCTTCTTGGTTTCATTTTTAAATAGATAGGCTACCATTCGCCTTTTATGTATAGCTCCCAGGACTTCTGCTGAATTTTTATTATGGTTGAACACAGGTAATAATCTCTTATACTTTGTGCAAGAGGCTCTTGGGAAATAGAATTGTTAGAATTAAACTCTATTTATGCTAAAAAGTTTGGTTTAAAATATTAAGTAATGATAAGACTCTTAAAAACCACCTGAAAGTGAGAATGGCCTCTTTATTTTTCGGATACTTAGAAAGTGCCAAAGGGGAAAGAACCTTGTGAAGGGATCCCAGTCTCTTTAGGTTTTTATTTATGTCTTTGCTTATTTCTTAAAAATTTTTAATGGTTTTTATTTATTTTTGAGAGACAGAGAGAGACAGTGTGAGCAGGGGAGGGTCAGAGAGAGAGGGAGACACAGAATCTGAAACAGGCTCCAGGCTCTTAGCTAGCTGTCAGCACAGAACCTGAGGCGGGGCTCGAACCCATGAACTGTGAGATCATGACCTGAGCTGAGGCTGGACGTTTAACTGGCTGAGCCACCCAGGCGCCCCTCTCTTTAGGTTTTAAACTGAAGCATTTCGAGTGATCATCTATTGTTGTAGTACAAATATTTTCAAGAGTAAATAGAATTATGGAATACACAGATATAGATTTTGTGTTTAGGGTAAGACCCAGGATTTTCTATTGCAACGATTCACACTCTTGAATATTGCTCTGCTCAGTCAAAGACGAGTTAGGTCAGATAGAGTACACCCTAAAACACAAAAATTTCCAAACCCCCAGACCCCAAAACCAAGATAAACAAAAACAACCAGAAATTAGGAAGCCTAAAACACGTCTAATGATTCTTGCCTGATCTTTCTGTGGCCTTTTTTTCTTTTTTCTTTCTCTTTTTTTTTTTTCAAATGAGGACAGCTTGGGTTTGGTAGTTCTCCAGGCTGTGCTTGTGATCCCCACACAGGGGAAGGAGCGGGCCTGTGAGGGGCACCGGCTGCGAAGATTCCCAGCTCATCCCCTTCTTAAGAAAAACAACTTATTTTTCTACACCATGAATTTCCAAAGGGAAACCAGTGAAAGGAGAGGCAAAGTAGTGACTTCGTCCATACAGATTACAGAGCAGAGTCGAGGAGGAAGAGAAGGGCAGCCCATGGTCATCACGAAACATCTCGTGTAATGGGGTCTCTCCTGTCCCCGTGACTGAGGCACCTGGTTTGCTTCCCAGGCAGCAGGTCCTGCATCAGTTTCCCAAGCCAGTGGGAAGACATGGCATTGGAAGGTGGAAGGTGTTTTCACTCTCTTCTATCCAGGCTGCACATTTGTTAATCTGCTGTTTATCTTTAATTCCAGGCATTTGAGTAATTGTTTGTTTCTTAAATTTTTATAAGTTTATTTATTTTGAGAGAGAGAGAGAGAGAGAGAGAGAGAGAGAGAGAGAGAACATGGGAGAGGGGCAGAGACAAAGCAGCGGGGGAGAGAGAGGGCGAGAGGGCGAGAGGGGGAGGGGGGGGAGAGAGAGAGAGAGAGAGAGAGAGAGAGAGAGAGAGAATGAATCCCAAGCACACTTCTCATCACCAGGGCAGAACCCAATGCAGGGCTTGAACTCACAAACCATGGGATTATGACCTGAGCCCAACCCAAGAGTTGGTCACTTAACCAGCTGAGCCACGCAGGTGCCCCAATGTTCGCTTGCTTCTATTAGCCAAGTGAATAACTAACTCTCTGTAACATTTGGGGGTAGGGTTGAAATAAAGTGTATTAAAGTATAAAAATCAGAGTGATGTGGTGTTCCATAGACCCTAGACTATGAAACTCAGTGGATGTTCACCTCCTAAGAGCATGTAGATATATATATTTACAATTATAAATATTATAACATTTCATTAAAATTTTGCTTACATAGGTTTATAATTTTATTACAAATATGTAATTGGAGATCTGTATAACATTTATAGAAGCATAAATGTTATAAATATTATCAATATTTATAATTTTGTGAATAGAGTTTTAAAAAGATATAAATTGTACCTAGCAGATCCCTCGAGAGAATTCTACCCTCTCCCAGGATACATATTTATACCCTCCCCAACTAAAAATAAATACAACAAAAGGAAGTAGGGATAAACTTACTCCCCAGTCGGCTTACGACTCAGAGGTGGAAGGAGGCAAGGTCAGAAGAGCCTGGGGTACTATTTTGGAAGAAAGAGAAACAGAGCCTACAGAACGGCCCTTCCCTGGCCTGTGGTTTGAGAAACTGAGCTCTGAACCGTTCCCACACAGCAGCTGTATTTCTGTGTCGCCATCGCGGAGGACAGGAAGTGGAATGGCACACAGAAGACAATTTATAGGATCTGTTCTCTCGAAAGCAAAACAGGATCTCTGGGCTATTAAATTCCCTTCGGCGCAGCATCTGAACTCACTTGTTACAAGGAATTGCCTGCCTAGAAAAAGAAAGCTTCGGTTTGTGAAAAACTGAAGGGCGTTTAGAAGTATCACATATTTGTGCAGTCGCTGGGTTTAAACAAAACTATATGGGGGGCGCCTGGGGGGCTCAGTCGGTTAAGCGTCTGACTTTGGCTCAGGTCATGATCTCACGGTTCGTGGGGTCGAGCCCGGTGTCGGACTGTGTGCTGACAGCTCAGAGCATGCAGCCTGCTTCGAATTCTGTGTCTCCCTCTCTCTCTGACCCTCCCCTGCTCGCACTCTCTCTGTCTCTCAAAAATGAATAAAAAACATTAAAAACTTTTTAAAAGTAAAACTATAGGGACCACTGAGAGGCATCTATCTTGATCCATGTAATTCTCAAGACTGGACTGCCAAATGATCTGAAAATCATGTCTACGCTCACATAAAGGCCGGAAGCTCAGTCCTCTCTAAGGAATGTGTTAGAAGCGGCCTCAGAACTGGGTATCCAATTCCAGCCACATGTGCAGAAGGAATAAAACCCCCTCAGCGATGCTCTGCAGACCCGGCTTTACGAACTACATCTAATTCTGGGACTAACCTAATGCTGAAAGGTAAAGATGCGAAAACAGACAATTTCAGTCTCCATAAACAGATGCTTTTCTAGTTGGAAGTTTTATCTACCTGTCACTAATTTTATAGCAAAGCTCCTTGTTCTCCCAGTGCAATTTGATTTTGAGGATCTTGCAAAATCCATGTGAAATAGTGGCATCGTCATTTCCCTGGCACTTTGATAGCCGGCTACGGGTTCCCCAAATGACTCCCCAGCCCCAAGAAGCCTGTTTGCTAAGGATCTAGCTCTCACAGCTGCTGGTGCTCAGTGTCAACTGTGTCTGGTGCGAGAATCCTCAGAGATGGAAATTCTGGCTTCCATTCCTAGCCTGATAAGCCCATGTTAGAGAAGGGTCCAAAAACATTCAAGAATGATCAGTGAAACCATCTATGCTCCAAAACCAATGAGTCTTTTGCATTCTTGGAAGCTGTTTGCAGAATCTCCAAAGTCAGCTAGCTCTTTTCTGACTTTAGCGGGATGAAGGAAGAGCAGGAAAGACCCTCGGGGTCTCGGAGGTACCCTTTGGTCATTTTCCCAGCTCTCCTTTGCTACTCACTAGCTTTTCTTTTAATTCTACAAGGATAGGTCATTTCTCCAGACTGCCACGAGAGGGCACAAACGTACAAGGTTTGACTAAAAGCTGAGCCTTCAGTCTGCAATTCTTTTTGCACGTAATTCATTCTTTAAGATATTCAGTTAAACATTACAGTTTAGCTTGCAGATCTGCAACTACTCAACAGGTACCTTGTCATCTGCTTTTTAAAAAATTCTGGTGGCTGATACTCTGAAAGAGATCAAAACCAAAAGTTGTTTCTGTCTGTCCCTATTATAAAAATGCATTTTAATACATTCTTTGATTCCTATTAAACTGTCTTTTGCATTTGACGGATATCTGTCCAAATCCATAATTTAAAATGTTCATCAGGAGATTGTTTTTACTGCGCAAAAATGCATTAATTTGTGACTACCACCCAGACTTATGCCCCATGCCTTTGGCCCAAGGCACAAAGAATGTTGAAGCCATGTAGGCACCATGAAAGAGATGTATGGTGGAAAATGGTGTTAGTTTCTTGCCTCTTTTGCTGTGCTGATGCCCGTGGATCCTGGCTACAGAACAGCATGCTCCTGGTAAGTCAGCTTCAAAATAAAACACTATTTTAAAAATAAAAATCAGACCTAGTAAAGCAGAAACTCTTAAAAGATACATGTGAAGAAATTTATGACTCATAAATGTAACAATACTCAAAACGACCCACATATAAACATTATTCTGCTTTCCTGGCAGAGGTGGTTCTCACAGTGAAAGTTTCCTACTGCCCCTCTTTTTACCCACCTCAGAGCAAATGCGCACAATCATGTCGACTGGCTGCCCAAACACAGGGTGTTTGTCCCCAGCATTTGCACCAAGTTGTGTGTGTGTGTGTGTGTGTGTGTGTGTGTGTGTGTGTGTGAGAGAGAGAGAGAGAGAGAGAGAGAGAGAGAGAGCGAGCGACCGAGAGCATGCTCATAGGTGAAAAAATTGTTAGAGAAAGCCAGTGACTGCCTAGACATCACTCTACATAGAAGTTCAAAGTCCATGCATCTAAATTACTCTGCCATGTTTAGTGTCAGACATGCCGCTATGGATCCTGGCATGAAGCAGGAACAGTGAGGGATGTACCTCCGAGGTCGATCGCACGACTTTCCCCCTTCTCTGATCTTCCAGGCAGAATGGTACCTGCTCCGTGCTCCTGGGGCACTGTGGGGGTGTTAGCGTGCCTGCTGGTGCTGTGCTCATGCCCCAGGAGGCTGGAGAGGCGGTGCTGGTCACTGAGTGCGGGAACCCCACTGGACCATCGGGCTTTGAGAAAGGGGACTTATTCTACACGGATCTTAGGTGCCCATCAAATTCAATCCATGACTTTATCTAGGTCCTAAGGGATTCTCTTTTTGAAACATGCAAATTTACATTCTGAAAGCTATTTGTGGTGAGTGTATTAAATACATTTTAAAACATCTAGAGAGTGTTACTGGTCAACAGTGAGAGTCTGAGTGTATCTTCAGTATTACTTGTAAGTTATTATTGTTATTTTTTAAGTAAGTGAGCCATTTAACATGTACACAGAGGTTGCATACAAAGTGACCTTCCAAAGACAGCCACGGCTCAGATCTGTCTTTACTGTGTAGATGGCACCGTGCCTCCCCCTGCAGCCTCTCTCGGGGATGAGTCGGTGTCCCTGCCCCAGCCCCGTACAGGTCTGCAAACAAATGGCCCTCGGCTGCCCACGTGAGCCCGCCCTCCACCCTCTGTGCAGCACCCACAGTCCAACGGACAAGGGCTCTCATGAGCCAGCAGCACATTGTAGGCCCCTCTCTGAACCGGCTGCCGCTGAGATTTAAGAAGAGCGCCGCTGCTGTGTTACGGTGGGTCTTCCTCCTGCAAACCTTATGCAAGACTTTCCCCTTGAGCTTCACTAAAAGGAGCTAAGATTTGTATTGATTCTGTGTGTTATAAATAAGGGATGAAGTTTTGGTGGAGATATCAAAAGACTAGAACAAACTGTTTACTAAAGAACAGAATCAAGCAATATTTGCTAATTTTGCTTGCTGTCAATTCTGCTCTCAAAGCCATTAAATGGCTGTTATGTTTACTAGAAGAAAAGAAAAAGGAAAGGAAGGAAAGAAGGAAGAGAGGAAAGGAGGGAAGATGGGAAGGAGGGAAGAGGGGAGGAAGTGAGGAAGGAAAGAAGGAAGGCAGGAAGGGAGGGAAGAATGAAGGAAGAGAGGGAGTAAGGAAGGGAGGAAAAAAGGAAAGAAGGAAGGAAGAAGGAAGAAAGAAAGGACGGACAGATTACTACAAAGTGGGACCAAAAGAGAATTAAGCTTCCTGAAGGCCAGGACTAATCTTGAACTTCACTGTGTCTTACATAATGCTGGATTCGCAGCAGACATTGAATTAATTAATATTCAGCTACTTGAAACCTTGAAAACGTATTTGCTTTCAGTGCAAAACCTATTTCTTGTCTGTAAAACATAAAAAGAGCTTTCAGAGTTGGTGACCTTCCTCAACTTCTGCAAACAAAGCCTATATCCATGCAGCCGGTGGGCACACCTGTGAATACCACAGGATTCTGGGTTACAGACAGGTACCCGAGGGTGGCTGGTCTTCAGATTAGAAAGATTTCACCTCTTCAGGCACAGAAATGCTTTTCTTCAGCTATGCAGCACTGAAGCTCTTCCTCAAGGAGCGTCCGTATTCCTCCCGTCGCAGTGAGCACATGGGGCAGGAGAGACGTCCCTTGGCCTGGAGCCCCTGCAGCTTCTGCACATCCACACAGGCTCCAGTGAGGACTTCGGTCCGCACAAAGCATGGTACAGGCATGCCAATCCCAACCCCCAGTCTGCACACTTCACAAAACAGAATCTCCAATTACTTATTTTGGTAACATTCGTTACTTTCTCTTAAAAGTCAAGTGTAGCGGGGAAAAGAAGTTCAATTATAATTTCAGTTTTTTAATTTTCTTTAAAATAGTTTATTGTCCAATTGGTTTCCATATAACACCCAGTGCTTCTCCCCACAAGTGCCCCCCAGCATGACCATCACCCCCTCCATCCCTCTCCCTCCCCCTTCAGTCCACGGTTCATTTTCAGTATTCGGTAGTCTCCCTTGATCTGTGTCCCTCACTCTTCCCCACTCTCTTTCCCCCTTCCTCTCCCCATGGCCCCCTGCCAGGTCTCTCCTGCTAGACCTATGAATGCAAACATATGGTATCTATCCTTCTCTGCCCGACTTATTTCACTTAGCATGACACCCTCAAGGTCACTTTGCTACAAATGGCCATATTTAATTCTTCCTCATTGCCATCTAGTACTCCATTGTATATATAAACCACATCCTCTTGATCCATTCATCAGTTGATGGATATTTAGGCTCTTTCCGTGATCGACGACATGATACTCTACATGGAAAACCCGATCGACTCCACCAGAAGCCTTCTAGAACTGATCAATGAATTCAGTAATGTTGCAGGGTACAAAGTCAATGTACAGAAATCAGTTGCATTCTTATACACCAAAAATGAAGCGACAGAAAGAGAAAGCAAGAAACAGATCCCATTCACAATTGCATGAAAAACCATAAAATACCTAGGAATAAACCTAACCAAAGATGTAAAAGACCTGTATGCTGAAAACTATAGAAGACTTATGAAGGAAATTGAAGAAGACACAAGGAAATGGAAAATCATTCCATGCTCATGGACTGGAAGAATAAACATTGTGAAAATGTCATTACTACCCAAAGCAATCTACACATTCAATGCAATCCCCATCAAAGTTGCACCAGCATTCTTCTCAAAGCTAGAACAAACTATCCTCAAATTCATACGGAACCACAAAAGACCCCGAATAGCCAAAGTAATATTGAAGAAGAAAACCAAAATGGGAGGCATCACAATCCCAGACTTTAGCCTCTACTATAAAGCTGTCATCATCAAGACAGTGTGGTACTGGCACAAAAACTGGCACACTTTTGATGTTTGTTGAATACATGCTGATGGCACCAGTTAGACATGCCATTCCACGGGTCAATTGCTTCGATGAGAGAGGACATTAGAACTTAAGCCTGGGGAACACTAATAGATTGACTCATTACTAGTTTTTGATACATATTTTGAAATGACAACTTAGGCAATGATGTTATAAACTCCTTCACACCACTCGCGAAAGTTCGTGATGTTCAATTTCCGGCACACACACGCACTTGCTGAATAAATGGACAGAAGGATGAGTGAGTCTGCGGACCACCTGTGTCCAGAGTCTGCTACATTTAAGTGAGTTTATGGGAATTCAGATACAAATCACAGGTGGCTCTGAGCCTTTAAGTTTGTTTCATTCCATGAGCATGCATTAGAGTCTCCTTCTTGCATAGAGCCTCAAAGGAAGCAGGGCTGTCTCCCTCTTGTGAGGGTTAGAGCCCCACGGGATATAGCATATAAATGTATTCATGATCAATTAATCTATTGTGGAGATTATGATCAAGGACATAGCAGTTTTCTGTGACCAAGTGGGGTGTCAGTCTGTGGGGGACAGGTTTAAAGTGAGCTATTAGGGAAGGGCTCTTGGACGAAGAGACATACAAATGGAGAATCCAGCTGTTGGAAGAGTGTTGGGGAGCTGGTGTGAGAATTCTAGAGAGAACCCAGTGCACACAAGGAACCAAGCAAAGGTAGGCTGTCTGAGGCCTAACATGTTCCAGATAGGAAGCACGTGAGGGGAAGAAGCAAAACCACGCAGGTCGAAGAGGTGAGATGCTTTGGTGTTATTCTAACTGCACTGTGCTTTATTTGGGGCAGGGGGTGACAATGACGGTGACAGTTGGTGGTTGAGGCTACTGCTGAGTGAGCACTGGCCCCTCCCACGGGGATCCCATGATAGGCATCATACCATCAGTCACTTAGTGTTCACATCAAACCACACAAGCATGGACAATTACTCTGTCTACAGAAGAGAGAATGGAATCTTGCAACAGGTGTATGTGACGTCATCGAACATCTGATTTGTAAGTGGTCGTTGAGACGCTTTGCTGTAATTGGGTTGCTGGGGAGAGGAAGGGGTGTGGGGGGATCAACGGGGAACTCAAGTGGTCCAGTAAAACAGTGCAGGTGGGAACAGGCACAGACAGATGTGTGTATGTGCTGATGCATTTGAGGTGGGGGATGATGGAGAGGAAAATGGATGGCATCTAGGGATAGAGGAAACAGTATTTTATGACACAGGATATGAAATACAAGTGTTAGGCCCCGTCAGTAAGTTTTGCTGGAACGAGGGTGTTCTCATTTGTTTATACGCTGTTTGTGCCTGTGTACGTGTGACTGCACAGCTGAATACACCAGCAGGACCAAAAACATTGACCATCAAGCCCTTTACAGAAAATGTTCTGTGGACTTCTGTTCCCGTGCAGGATCCCGTTTTCTAAGTGATGATTAATGGCATCCTGTCAATAAGGCTTCTCTTTAATTAGTAATTTCCCCCCAGTACAGTAGTAGTTGGAAAACTTCTGAATCAGCTCTCTCTCTCTCAAGTATATTTTCTACTTTGCTCAATGGTAAAAAAAAAAAAAAATGGAAACAAACAAAAAAAAAACCCAAACATTTTCAGGTGAACTTTTGAGGACCTCTACATAATGAAAAACTCACATCAGGCACTATTTGTTTTGAAGCGAGACCAGTGATTTTAGCTGTAGTTGGTTTCATTATGACATAGCTAGCGATACAGAAGCTATAAATTATGTAGGTTTATGCATTTTACATAAAGTATGTTAAAAGCCAGTTACTAAAAAGAGCAAAGACAGTTACTATTTCTTGAGCAAACAGAAAAATGATTGACAGGAGCAGGACCACTTTGCCAGTTCACTTGGCGTTGCCTTAAAGATCATCTTTCTACAATTTCCTTTGCCTAGATGGAGAGAGTGCTACTTGAAACCTCCAGGGGGAGAGTTCGTGGTGCCCTGATGTCCTGGGGCCAGTTCTGAGTGGTTGTGAATCTGCTTCAGTTGCTCAAGGGTAATGCTCACTTCAAGGTGGGTGCAGCTGTCTGGATATGCAGATATGGGAGGCTGCAGGACTTGATGGAGAAGCCCTTTACCAAACATGCTACTGTGATGTAACAGACACAATATTGGGCAGCTGTTGGTGTTACTTGGAATTGCTTCTGGAGGTTCTGTTATTATGGCCCATGGTTTAAGCTATACCAAGTGGAGTCAGATGCAGCCTTCAAAGGGAATGTTTCCTTTCCTGAATGCCTTTCAAGTACACCATCAAGGGGGCTGCTTTCACCATCGAAGTTAACAACTCAGGACTATTTCCAGATGGAAATCAAGGTTGCACCAAGATTATACAACAATCAGAAGTTGGCATTGCTGGGGTTCAGGGGATGGGTTCTGGAAGAGGATGGTGTGGCCCCCTGTGAGGGGGCCTCATCTAGAAAGTCAGGATGCTAGCAATACTAGATGCCAGTTCAAAGGATTCAATGAAAGATGCAAGTGAAATGCTCATCTCAGTGTGTGGTGCAAATCAAGTGTTCACGTTCAACTAATTGTTTTGGAAAAGAACATACTCATGAATCCAGAGATATTCTCTTGGGATCTTATGGGTTTGAGACAGCTTCTTTGTATGTGTGAGAGCAAGAGCTGGTGACAGTCCCATGGATAATACTTTCCTAAAGTTCACCTATTTGTACCAGTAAGATGAAACGAACCTGCCAGACTAGCTTTGCAGAGGATAGAGGATCCCTGCCTCCTCTCACCTAGGACTCCCCCCTACAGGACTTGGGGAATCTTAGCCCCTGGGCATGAGGGGTACCCCTATGTGGAGAGAGGTAGGGCTGTACTGGGGTGGGTCCAGGAAGGAGGCTGTGGTCTGGGAACTCCAAGAGCTGGTCAGTGCTTGCTAATCCCCTTCTGTGGCAACCACCCAGATCTGAACAACCTACACAGAATGAAGTGGCTCTCACATGCCAATCTCTGCACCGAATTTCCAAGATAAGACAGTCAAATGGTCCTTGGGACTTTTCTCCAAGACAAAAACTCACAGTCACCCTACAGGTCACATAATGCACCTGCTCAGTGACCTTTTGGAATCTTCTACTGCAGGGAACCCATGGTAGGGGACGGGCTTAGAATATATGCTGGGTAGAAGTTGTGACTGAAAGAGGGATCTGAGTTTTTGAGTAGAGTCTATCCATTTCTAGTGTTTTGTTTTTTTCCTCTGAGAGGACAAGGAGAATCTTCACTCTGTGATTGTGAGGTGCACATGGTGGCCTGCAAAAGCATCACCTTGGTCTACATGGTAGGTTGGGAGAGGGAGAGGGCATGTGCATACTTTACAAAATATGGGGTTGCACTCTGCACAAAGGCTAGAGAGAAAAAAAAAACAGGCAGAGAATTGGTGAGAGTCAGATGAGAAGGAAAGAGAGAGGGTGGAATCATACTCCCTCTGCCCGGATGTCATGTAGGACATGGTCAGAGCCACATCCTGCTCAGGCTGTCATTCGCTAACTCGAGCAGTTAGCTTCTCTGTGGCAAGCTATAAGGTGGTGTCCTGAGGATGTCCAATCGTAATCCCTGAAACCTGTAAAGGTGAGCTCTTGGAGAGTGTTCAGGGCTGCAATATGCATGAAGAACTTTATGATTGGAAGATCACCCTGGCGTATCTGGGGAGACCCTAAATGCTTATCTCTGGTAACCACCAAAGAGGGATGTGGAGTGAACTTGCACATATACACCAGCGATGTAAGGATGCAGGAAACCCTGCAGGGAGGTGGCTACAAACCAAGGGACACCAGCAGCCACCAGTATCTGCGAGACAAGGGATGGGTCTCCTCCAAGAGCCTCCAGCAGGAGTGTGACTTGGCCAGCCCCTTGCCTGGGTCCTAGTGAAACTGGTCTTGTACCTCTAGGCTCCTGAACTGTGAGAAAATACATTTCTCTGTTTCAGGCCTCCCAGTTTGTGGTGACTTTCTCCATTAACCACAGGAAATGGATACAGTATCATTGCGATTTTTACAATGACTCTAATTATCATAGATTTTCTTGGTCCTGATCGTTCCTTGTTCCTCCCTTCTGGAACTCCTTCTCAGACATTCTAAAATTCCTATTTTCCTTTCTGTTTGGTTAGATTACAACGTGTGCCAACGTAAGCACAACTCCTCTTGCTCAGGGTCAGGGCGCTAAGTCACAAAAACAGCATATATCAGTCACTAGTGATGCTCTCCAACAAATGATTTCTTTTCAGAGAACAAATATTTATCAAACTACATACCAATTAAGTCAAGTAATTATACCCTTAAGAGATGCAGTTTTCAAATTTATCATCTCAAAACTGTATACTACAGATGTTCAAGTTTTAATGTGTGTCTATTTGGAAAACAATGAAGTAGCTGAGTCATACAAGGACAGACAAAATACAATAAACTGCTTGAATATTTATAACAGTGTGTTTGCCTTTTAGTATCAGAGTTATGTGAACAGAATTAGTCTCAAATGTTAACTGAAATGAGGGAAGAAATAATGCTGTGTTCTCATGGGGAGACATCCATGCGTGCACCGTATTGTGAATCAGCTCCTTCACTGCTCGGAATGGTACCCCGGTGACCAGGGAAGGTACATTAAGAATCCCAGAGTCCCTGTCACTCGTTGGGGGAAGTTTTGTACTGGTTCAATACTTCACCTGTGGGTAGAGTAATGTTCGAAAGCTGTATCTCTGGAGCCTCCATGAAGTCTAGTTTTAAAAAGACTTCAGTCCGCATCTCTAGAATGACTAAGGCTTTTCTCCTGTGTAAAAGGAAGAAGTTGGACTGGCGGGTCTCGCACCTCTCAAGTTCAATGAAGAGGAGGTACCGATGCAGTGGGACTGCCCTGGTATTTGGGACTCAGTCAAAGTTTTCAACTGTAATGACCAGGTGGTGCTATGACTTGTCAGGGGAAGCAGCCAGAAGAAACAAACATCTGAGTGTGGGGAGTTCAAGTGCAGAGTTGTGACGACTTCCCAGGGGCTTCTTCTACAGGGTGAAGCTTTTTCTCTAGTCTTTATAAGGACACAATGTTTATCTTCTATAAACATTTCCCGTTCAGTAATTTCATTCAGACCACATCAAACCATGCTCTGAAACAATGACAAGGAGAGTCACGTGCTATAGTCTTGCCCTCAGTTGACATGTTTACTTATTTTTATCCAGCCTACAGTTGAAGACCAGACTGGGCTCATGTCTCCTGTCAGGTGGAATGTATGCCTCCCAAGTGCAAAAGAAGAGATCTGATTTTTCCCCATCCTTAGAGATTATCTGACAAACAAAGGTTCTGTTTAGAACTCTGAGAGCCACCGAGCACTGCCTACTTAATCAGATACACACAAGAAATCTGACTTTCCGAAGACTGGGGAAAAACAAATAAAACCTCATGTTCAGAAAATTATGGTGTTTCAAAAGTTATATGTATTTTAATATTTTGGAATTTTATTTAAAAATATTTTAACAGTTAATGATTTTTAAGTTTTTGGGATTAATCGCTAATATGTTTAAGGTAAGTTATTTTGTTTATATTTTGTGGCATATTTAAATTTTTTTTAATATTTATTTTTGAGAGACAGAGTGCGAGTAGGGGAGAGATAGAGAGAGAGAGGGAGACACAGA
Source organism: Suricata suricatta (assembly GCF_006229205.1). NCBI lineage: Eukaryota > Metazoa > Chordata > Mammalia > Carnivora > Herpestidae > Suricata > Suricata suricatta. The sequence goes on along the minus strand of NC_043701.1, from coordinate 116,255,763 downwards.
ATCTGAAGGAGGCTCCAGGCTCATGACCTGAGCTGAAATCAGATACTCAACCGACTAAGCCACCTGGGTGCCCCTTATGGCATATTTTTCAACTTCTGAAATAATTCCTAAGAAGGTTTCCAATGAAAAATAGCCTGGCCAGTATCAGGCCATTTAAATTCCCAGGCACTGAGAACAAACAGCACACTTTGGGGGGTGATGGTCGTGGAGGGGGGCACTTGTGGGGAAGAGTACTAGGCGTTATATGGAAACCAACTTGGTAATAAACTATCTAAATTTAAAAAAATAAAAATAAAAAAAATAAAAACAAAACAAAACAAATTAACAAAAGATAATATTTCTGCTTTGGGGAGTGTCAATTTGATCAGAAGACCAAGAAGGATTTGATTTTGCTTGTGTGCCTCTCTGCTTGTGTCTCCTGCCAGCCTTCGGTCCAGGGGTTGTAGAATGTGCGTGCTTGATCCTGCAAGGGCTGGAGGGGAGCCTCAGGGCTGTGAATGGTCACATCTCTTCTATGTCCAAGGGTTTTCTTGCATTTCAAGAAATTCTGCACACTCTCCCCACCCCCAACAGAAAGCTAGATTGTTTCAAGTGCCCGCTCCACCAGTAGAGCAGACTTCTGTATTTGGTTGTTATTTATTTATTAGATTAAATTTAATTCAAGTGTACAATACAGTGGCTTCATCTCTATACCACAGACTACGTTCGCTACAAGCGCAGCTACCGTCTGTCACCATGTAGCTCTACTGCAGTATCATGTGCTGTTCGAGCAAACTTACTTAAAATATTAATGAAATGAGTACATTTGTCACTGTTGTCTTGGTAAACTCTCCTTTTAAAAAACTTGAGTATATCAAAAAGCAATTGCATATATCATGTTTGTGTGCATACAATCTCCAATGTATGAAACTGACTGTGTGAATACCTAGAAAGGGAATTATTTATTTTTTATTGAAAGGGAATTATTTGCAAAGCTGGCAAATGTTTTGATCTTTCCTCTAGCACCTTATTAAAATAATAATAGCCAGGGCTCCTGGGTGGCTCAGTGGGTTAAGCATCTGACTTCAGCTCAGGTCATGATCACAATGTTTGTGAGTTCGAGCCCTGCGTTGGGCTCCGTGCTGACAGCTCAGAGCCTGGAGCCTGCTGTGGATTCTGTGTCTCTCTGCCCTGCCCCTGCTCACTCTCTGCCTCTGCCTCTCTCAAAATAAACATTAAAAAAAAACAACTAAAAAATAATAGCCAATGAAGCAAAATAAAGCAAAGGCTAACTGAAGGAAAACCTAGCAAACTGCCTTCCCATATTCTAATTAACACCCTTGAGAGAGGACTCAGAGATTCTGGATTAAAGTTCCAGGAACTGTTTCCTTGTAGTGGTGAAGTATAAGCAATATTCCTGATCTCTGAACGGAAGAATTACTTTTTGGTTATGAACTACCTCTGATTCTCGGATACCTTTATCCTGATAGATCAGGTCTGCTCATCTGCTGTGTGACTCGGGGAGGTTACCTAACCTCTGTGTCCTTCAATTTCTGACTTTATAACATGGGAATGGTAGAAGTGTCTTTCTAACAAGTTGTTCGGGAACCTGGCACAACTAATCACGCCCATTTGCTATTACTATTGCTGCTATTATCAGTACTCGTGTCTAAAAGAACACAGACTTTGAGATGCAGCTTCACTAATGCTATCAGAGGGAATTGTAGAAACACTTGATCCTATTTAACAACTGTCTCTAACATAATTAGCATATAATCATAGTGGATTTGTTCAATGGACACTCTCATAATGACTGTGCATTTCAATATAGTGACTCAATGATATAAAATATTTTGAAAATCCTTCATTAGGAAGGCTCTATTCCTATAATTTGCTCCTGTTTTCCATCGTATCCAACTGTGCTCTGACCCCCAATATCACCAGCCCTCTGTGTATAATGGGGCAGCGTCTGCTGCCTTAGCAGCTTCATGCCAAATTTGCTAATGATCCAGAGTCTCCTTGGAGAATTCCCAAACTTTCTGCTCGTATCATACCAGAGTATAATTGCTTGTTAGTAAATATGCATGTCAGGTGACTACTGTGCATGGAAGGTGATGAGTCTGCTTTCCTAATTTTTGTGTTAATTAATGTCCCCTCCACCTCACTCCATTTTGTATGTTCTTTTCTTATCCAAGGCTGGCAAGGCCTCCTCCTTGGAAACAGCACCTAGGGTCTGAATACAGATTCATTGATGGCGTTCTTTAGGTCATTAAGATGTTAACAAAGACGGGACTTAACTATGATCCTTGCAGCCTTTCTCTGCATGTTTAATGGACCATTATGAACGTCCCTAATTGAGATAAACTCTCATTTTCTTCTCAGCTCGTACTTGAACCATGAACATAATGGGGTCTGGTGTTTCCCTGGAGACGCCCAGTGTGTGTCTATTGACATGTAATACTGTTATCAAACATCTGAGCAACTATCCACTTTTAATGTAATGATTCCAGTGTGGTTACGTAAGTAATCCAAAAAATAGAAGTAAAATAAAAAATGGGCAGTCATTCAGGTCCTCTGCAATTAAAGCCAACAAAAGGTATTCCTTCTGAGGGATCACTAAAATAAAGTAAAATCTGAAAATGACAACACTGTGGCTCAATTTCAAAAGATCATAAGTAGAAAGAGTAGGCTTTTTAACACACAGTTGCATGTGAGAATCTCCCAGTAACAGAATTAGACCCAGTGCACATTCACTGACCAGGTCTTGCTGCATCTATAAAGAGTGGCAATAACCAGAAGCAATGGAAGTTCAGACAGACTTAGATCCTCAACCAATTCTAATTCTGTGATATCGGGGGGAAATCTAAGTCACCAAATTTTAAGGCCAGTATTGTTAAGATATGGTATTTTATGTCTGTTCATTGTCACACATGGATTTGGTGAATAAATATATAAACTAGGTAGCAACACTAAAAAGCAATGCCTTCCTTGTGGCCTGAGGTATCTTCTAAACAAAACAAGTCCAAATCCCATAAGGAGTTCAGCCGATGAAACAAGCAAGCATAGACACCGAGGCACTGAGTGCTCCACTCAGAACTGTCTGGCTACAAGCTACTTTCTGCTTTAAACCCACTTGTCTTTTCTGGTCACAGATACAGAGGCGATGGTGAAATATCGCTTCACCAAACGATGGGATCTATTTCTCTGCCATTGCAAAACCATCCACACATTCATTTCAGTAAAGCATCTCTGACATGCTCACCCCCCATGTTAAACTGGTACTTTCCCCTAAGTTCAACCAGAAATGCAAGAGGCCACAGTAATTCATCCCAAGTGTCCCTGTAAGGAAAGTCACCTTAATTCGTTCACACTCATTAGCTTCGCGAGCAAGAAGTCCTGTTTTATCCACCTTGATGCACGCGGCTGATGGTTTGGGATAGGAACTTCTGTCTTATTTTAAATATTAAAGTGGCATTACCTGAATATAGATGTTTTGTTTGTTTGTTTTGTTTTTAGAGAGGCGGAGGGAGAGGGGCAGAGAGAGAGAGGAAAAGCAAGAATCTTAAGCAGGCTCCATGCTCAGTGCAGAGCCCAATGAGGGGCTCGATTCCACCAAAGGTGAGATCATGACCTGAGCTGCAATCAAGAGACAGCAGCTTGGGGAACCTGGGTAGCTCAGTCGGTTAAGCTCAGGTCAGGAGTTCATGGTTTGTGAGTTCGAGCCCCGTGTTGGGTTCTGTGCTGACCGCTAGCTCAGAGCCTGGAGTCTGTTTCTGCTTCTGTATCTCCCTCTCTCTCTAATCCCTTCCCTGCTTGCACTGTCTCTCTGTCTCTCAAAAAAGAAAAAAAGAGAGAGAGAGACGCTCAACCAACTGAGCCACCTAGGCACCCCTATTTATTTTTTTAACTTTGCTTTAATATTGTGAATTAGTAAACCATTACAGGAAAAAAGATTGTTTTTCAAATTCCTTATTGCTGATGGTTCAATTGTTATTTGTTTTCTATCTTTTTATATATCAAATTGAATTAAATGTTGTTTCAATATTAAGCTTCTCATTGTTGAAGGCAGAGACACAAATCACACAAATGGAAACCTGACAGAGCCAACTTAGTCTTTTTACCAAACCTACTAACTGTGCATTTAATTTTCTCTTTACTACTTACATAGCTCAAATATTAATTCTATGGTGCTTGTTAAGTGCCATCTAACCTTAAGTATTTAATCCTGTGATCATTTTATCTTTGGAAAACAGTCATCATTCCTGCCTATTGTCATAACAGTCAGGTTTCCATGGAAACTGTGGAGCAAGAATGAAATGGTAAAACACCTCCATTTTAGGTCTACTGTGACAGTGTGCTTTTTCATTAGGAGCCTCAATCATTCAGATGGGAAAGAAGAGAGTGTTTCATAAATGATATAGAATAGTGGTTGACCTTTAATAACTATGAAATGATGTTTTTTCCAGCTAAAAGAACTGAACACTCTCTGTTAAGAACAGTTATTTGGTGGAGAGATTTGGAGAAGTTTTGGTATTCTTCTTTACATTTTATTATATCTTGCATTTTCTGTTACCATGTAAGGTAAAATAAAAATAATAAAAATAATCTTGAAAAAGAACTAATTCTTTGTTACACTCTAGATAAACACTTCCAATCTTTACTAAACATCACTGAACTATACAGCTCAGGTTTATATCTACAATAGGAAAATAATTCTTTAATTCACAGAAGAGGATTTGAGAAATCTTATAAAATCCTTTTGGAGCTCTGTCCAAAGTATTGATTATTTCCTAGATTTTGGGTGAAAAAATTATAAATTAAAAAAAGCAATCAATTTTATTTAAATACAAGTTAACTGTATTTGAGTCTCTGGAGGGATCAAGGAACGTGGTTATTTATAATGCTTGCTTTGAGCAAGGAAGATTTACCTCTTGCTCTGTTTATGTTTTAAATTATGATTAAAAATTAAAAGTCTAAGTATTAGTTATTTGAAAAGAAATGCACAATTTCCTGAAATAAAGATTTTAGTTAATTTTTTTAAACATTTATTTACTTTGAAAGAGCCGCAAATGTGAGCATGTCTGTGTGTGTGAGCAGGGGAGGGGACAAGAGTGCAAGAATCCTAAGGAAGCCCTATGCAGGGCTGGGCCCCAGGACCCTGGGATCCCGACCTGAGCTGACACCAAGAATCAGACACTTAACAGACAGCCCTCCAGTTGCTTCTATAAAGATCCTAGTTAATAAAAAGTTGGGGGATCAAAAGAGGTTTTAAGTAGTTGGGTAAAATGTTGGGATTCCTGTATGTGGCTTTTCACAGAGAAAAAGGAGACAACTTCTTTTTGTTTTCCTCACAGTAGAAATCATGGACAGTTTCTAAAGTGGCATATTTTCCTTTCATAGTTCCTTCTAAAAGCAGAGAATTGGGGAAACGACTGAGAAAATGGCAGCACTTGCTCCTGGAGAAATCGGTAGCAGTCACTGTTACCATTGGCACTTTCTGTCCACGAAAGAAAATGGAAGGTACCTTGATGTTTATTACAATGGCAACAACACGAGACCTTGGCAAAGTCAGAAATCAGTGGAAACACCAGTATTATGGATAAGGCAAAGCTCTGTCCTCAATCATTTCTCTGCTGGGAAAGGTGCTTGGATAGAAACAAATAAATAAAATGCTTTGGCATATTATGTTTTCTAAAACTCATAGCTAAATGAGGTCTCAGTCTCCCTAAAACCTCAGAAGATAGGGCTGCCTGGGGGGCTAGTTCAGTTAAACATCCAACTCTTGACTTCAGCTCAGGTCACGGTATCACAGTTTGTGAATTTGAGCCCCGAGTGGGCACTGTCGGTCCGGAGCCTGCTTGGGATTCTGTCTCTCCATCTCTCTGCTCCTCTACTGCTCATGCTCTCTGTTTCTCCCTTTCAAAATGCAGTACTGAGGGACACTGGACTTCCTAGGAAGTCTTCTTGCCATGACAAAGTGGACATGAATTTTATCAAACTTTTACGCTTAAAGATCCTTTATAAAAAATATAGAGTCGAGAGAGAGACACGGAGGATGACACCATGGAGAAACAGTAAGAAATCTCAACTGGGGGTCCATTCTAGGACAACGGATTCATTTGTTCAACAACCGAACAAAGCCGGGCGTGCTTCTAGAGTAAAGGAGATGTGAGAGGGAGACAACCACACACAGGCCTAAGACTCATTTTGGTCTCAAGTCAAACACGTCAACCATAAAAAGAGGCTGGAGAAAGCAGAGGACTGAGTACTGACTATATACTTGACACTGTTGTTAAATAGAAACCCATCCCTAGTTTTAGAAGATACATATCAAAGGGTGTACTTAGAGGGGAAATAATAGGATGGTAGTGATTTGCTCAAAGGATCTCAGTACAACAAATTTTGTAGCAGGAAGTAAAGTAAGAATTTGTGGCAAAACATTGGTAACTGGAATCTGGGTGGTGTTTCTCAGGGGAAGAATTCGTTGTACTATCTTCTTGGAGTGAAAATGTGTGTAATAACAAGTTCCAAAGATATGTCTCATGCGCAAATGCATGTGAAATGGTGAGGGTTCTGGGAGCTCACACATAGCTTTGGTAGAGGGTAGCTCATGGCCAGTGTGAATCCCTGTTCTCAACATTTAACAAGTTGTGAGACCTTGGGATTACTCTTTCCAAACCTTGGGACACCTGGATTGCCTAGTCAGTTAAGTGCCCAACTTTGGCTCAGGTCATGATCTCACGTCTCATGGGTTCAAGCCCCGTGTCCAGCTCTGTTCTGACAGCACAGATCCTGGAACCTGCTTCAGATTCTGTGTCTTCCTCTCTCTCTCTCTCTCTGCCTCTCCCTTGCCCTCTCTAAGATGAATAAACACTAAAAAAAATCTTTTAATAAAAACAATCTTTCCAGGCCTCCATTTCCTTATCTGTAAATCAAGGAAAATAAGGATATTTGCCTCATGGTATTGTTATAAGGATTAAGCAAAATAATTAATATTAAGCCTGGCATAGACTAAGTGCCCAACAAATTTTTGTCATTAATTATCAGCATAATAATAATAAAACTATACACAGAACAGGATTACCTATATTTACACAGCATTTTAACCTTTAACAAAGTGCTTTCAGATGTATTTGTTTATCTCAATAGTAATATATTCTGTTTTAACAGAATGCACTTAAATTTTTCAGATTCCCTGGGATTTGGGTTGTTTTGATTACCAGAGCATTTTAATTAACTGCTATCTACTTTGTAAAAGTTACATGGATAAATCATTATTAATTTTCAAAGAAGTAGAATGAAGTACTGAATATAAATTAAGGCTTTGTTTTATAGTTTAGAAACCTATGAGCTCCTGTGGGTGTTATCATTAGTACCCAGCATTGCAAAACTAATTTGGATGCTTCGAACTTTCTCATTGTTGAGATTTTTCCTAAGTAGGGGCTTATGCTATATTTTATACCAAATAGTTACGGTCTCTGTCCTTAATAAATATGGAGATAAACCCACCTTGATAAACATCTGTGGTGATTACAGGGTTATTAAAGCTTTCAAGTCCTGAAGAGAGAGCTTAAGAACATAAGTGAGAACACTCATTATGGAGGTGGGTCTACAAAACTGAGACTTCAGGGCAAGGTAAGTTTCTCTTTGGTTTTAGTTGCACCTGCAAACTTGGAACTCAAATGCTATGACCTGATCAGGGTCACTCTCGAAAGGCAGTGAAACCCTGAATTTATCTCACTGGGTAACTGGCAAATGGAAGTAGGTCCAAAAGGACTTGGCGTTCCTGGGGTGAATGAGCAGAATGTTTGTCTTATTCAGCTTCCAGGTCGCAGATATATACCTGTGGGGGTGAGGGGAGGTTGCTAAGTGCAGAGAAAGTTTTAAACTTCTCTTTATCAAAACCTTGTCAGAAAGCACATCTTATAACACTATAGATGTCAAAATCTGTAGACATTTGCCAACAAATCTACCTGACCTAAATCTTCCCTTGGCTCACAACATGTCTCCTTGGCTCCTTTACCCAGGAGACCCTCTTAATAAAAACAGATAAAATCCTTAGACCATAGAGATGCTCTTTCTAAATGTTTGTATCACATTCCATATCTCCCCTTTTACTAAGTAACATCACAATCGACAATGTTATTGCTGCATTCATTAGATTAAAAGAATATTTTCCAGTGTTTATTTATGAGAGAGAGAGAGAGAGAGAGAGAGAGAGAGAGCATGAGTGGGGGAAGGGGCAAAGAGAGAGGGAGGCACAGCTCCAGGGTCTGGGCTGTCAGTACAGAGCCTGACGTGGGGCTCAAACTCATAAACCATGAGATCATGACCTGAGAGGAAATCAGAAGCTTAACTGACTGAGCCACCCAGGTGCCCCTCATTCATTAGATTTTAAATTTCTCAAGAGGAGGGAGAACATAGCCTTTCTTTTGTATTCTCCTTGTCTAGGATATGCCTGGTATATTTGAACTGAAAAAATGTTGACTTAATTCTTCACAATAAAGACGTATTGTCCTTTTCATATGGAAAGGACACTGCCATCTGAGCACTAACTGACACGGGCATATGGTTAGGTATACATCTTGCCCCCTCACTTTTTGTCTTTTCCTTGGGGTCAAATGCAAACATTTTCAAGGTACCCATCTGACCAAGGAGGTATAATCTGTAACCATGAGGTAAGTCTAAGTAGCCAATACACATTCTAGAAACCATCTATTTTTTAAAATAAAGTGAAATCACAGTTAATAGTACAACTGACTTGGAAGGGAGGCATTTATATTGATTTATGTTCCTATACTTGTTTGACTATCATCACATTAGGAAATACATTTTTTGTTGTCAAACCCATCCTTTATACTCACTATATATATATATATATAGATATATATATATATACACACACACACACACACATATATTATTTATCTATGTGGAGAAAATATACATATAATGGAAAAACTCACAAATCAATACAACATGCATGAAATAATAAAAATGCTGGTCATGATTCACTATGTGAACTTTATGATCCCTTAGGGGTTTGTGGCCTATAATTTGAAAAACACTCTAGAAATTTATTCTTTTATAGCAATCCCAGCAGACTATTTTATTTTTATTTTTAAAAAATATTTTTACTTATTTTAGAGAGAGAGAGAGAGAGAAAGAGAGATTGAAAGTGTGCATGAGCAGGTCAGGGGCAGAGAGAGATGGAGAGAGAATCCCAAGCAGGCTCCACACTGTCACTACAGAGCCTGACACGGGGCTTGAACACACCAACTCTGAGATCATGACCTGAGCAGAAATCAAGACTAAGCCCCGTAGGCGACATCCCCAACAATAATATTTTAAGTATTATTTGCCTTTGGGTCATTCTCAACAATCCCAGATCTTGGATATTCCCAATCCTTGCTGACTTTCTTGTCTGGCACAGAAATCCCAACATCCTCTGCATTTCCAATATCCACTTTCTGCCCAATGATGCCCTTAAGACATCCCTCATGGACCGACAAGACCAGCTCTCTCTGATTGTTTCTGATTTTCCCCTCAATCAGCAGGGAGTCAGCCCTACAGGTCTTTGGCTCCTTGAAACACAAGAGGAATAGTCATCATGTCAATTGTCAGCACTGTGTTGCAGAATCCATGTTTGTGATTACCACAAAGGGGGAATGTAAAGAAGGCTGTGCTCTTTATTTCTAAAAGTTAAGGAAGCCTTGTAATGTAAAAATGCCGCTCTCTAAAGAGACTGTCAAATTTGTGACCTCTGGTCCTCAAGAGCACTTTCACCCTCTTTTATGCTGCATTCGGTTTAACAACACACACCTTGTCTGTCATTATTGCCAACGTGACACCAGACTTCTATTACCGATATTTCCTTTACCTAAAACCTGGTTTTGTGTTTTCTGTCTTAATGCAATACCATGTTGGACTGTTATAACCCAAGGGGCTAGATGATGAGAAAGAACGTCCGCTGTATTGTGCACAACATGATTCCATTTGAGAGTATGGCAGTGGCTTAGAGTCTAATGTGAAAAATGTCAGTCAGCGGTGAGCAAAACAAAAGGAGAAAATGTGTCCTGCTTTAAAGAAGTCAAGAACTCTAACATCTCAAGACAAGAAAAAAAATCTAACCTCTTAAAACAACAACAGAAAAACATCTAATCACAAAGTTTTGGCATGCTGGTGAGTCAGATTTTCCCAGTGACTTAAGTGTCTCATAAAGCTTAAACTTCTGCTTCTTTGAAGGAGAATTTTTAAATTCATTTTTAATATAGTTTATTGTCAAGTTGGTTTCCATATTAACACCTAGTGCTCATCCCAACAAGTGACTTTAAAAAAAATATTGGGTATTAGGGAGAAACCGAGAAACCTTAATTGAATGTGGATAAATTATTTTGTATAATTTGGTTGCATTCTAGCACTGAATTAATCACAGTTTTGCAAACCCTTTTCTGGAGCAAAAGTCTTGTCACTGGCAATTGTGATACTTTTAGTGCTCTGAAATTTTCCTCCTGGAAGTGAAACTACAGGAAAGGAAGGCTCATTTTCAACATTTGAAAAAAGTCTACCTATAAAAACATAATTTCAGTGCCTTTCCCAATAATTTTATATTGATTTGTTTTCTGTTTAATATCAGTGGTTCTGAACTAGGGGCAATTTTGTCCTTTTCTCTCTCCCTCTCTCAAACATTTGGCACATTTTTTTTTAATTTTTGAGAAAGAGGGAGAGAGTGGGGGAGAAGGGTGGGGTGGGGGGAGAGAGAGATTGGGAAAGAGAGATGGAGAAAATGAGAGAGAGAATCTGGAGTAGGTTCCATACTTAGCATAGAGCCAGTTTCAGGACTAGATACTACCTACAACCCTGGGATCATGACTTGAGCCCAAATCAAAGTCAGACCCTCAATGGACTGAGCCACCCAGGCACCCTGATTTGGCGATTTCTAGAGACATTTTGATGGTCATGACTTGAGGGGTGGGTGGGGGATATGCTATTGGCTTCTGGTGGTATGATGTAATCAAAATACATATTTGATGCTTGTCCTTGGTTTTTGCCACAGAGCCCCTAATGCCCTTGGGCTCTCTAGAGTGATAGCTGATAGCTGTGTTTTTGGTATGCTAAGGAGAGGACCTTGGGTCCCTGGGTAGCTTTCAGGGTGGCTGACCCCCAGAAAGGGCAAGCGCAGGAAGGGCAGGAACTGTCAGTTCCACCCTCCCAACAGGAGAGGGATGAGGGGCTAGAGGTTGACTTCCATTGCCAATGGCCAATGATTTGACTGATTTTGCTTACATAATGAAATCTCCATTAAACCCCCTCAACAGTGGGGTGAGGAGAGGTTTGGGTTGGTGATGATATCAAGGTGCTAGGAGGGTGATGTGCTAGGAGACAGCATGGAAGTTCTGTGCCCACCCACCCATATACCAGTCTTCAACATGGCTGCTCCTGAGCCATATGCATTATAATAAACCAGTAATGGTAAGGAAATGCTATTCCCCAGTTCTGTGAGACATTGTAGCAAATTATAGAACCTAACAAAGAGGTCATGGGAACCCTTGAATTATGGTCATTATATATGGTCAGAGGCATATGAGGGACTGTGAGTGGTGTCTGAAGGGGGTCAGTTTGTGGGACTGAGCACCTAACCTGTGGGGGTGGTACACCCCAGAGGTACTGAGTGTCAGAACTGACTGGAACTGTAGGACACATTGTTAGAATCCAGAGAATAGAAGGCCTGGATGTTGATGTGGAAAAAACCCACTTACGTATCACAAGTGTTGTGAGTAAACAGCTCAGAAGTGGGTAGAGACCAGGGGTGCTAATAAACATTCTGTGATGCACAGGACAGCCACTCATGGTCAAAAATTATCCAGCCCAAAATGTCAGTAGGGCTGAGGCTGAACAACTCTTGTTGATATGCTGAGCTGTGTAATATTTCCAAGATTATAAAAGCAGCAAAAAGAAGCTTATGAATAAACCAATTTAGGCACAATGTTGATGACACTATTAAAATGACAAGGTGGTGACTATAGATGAACACAAACATCTAGAGGGAAATTCAGAATGTATACACTAAAAACATTAATGTTCATTTATTTTTGAGAGAGAGACAGAGAGAGCGAGTGAGCAAGAGCAAGAGCGAGCATGAGCAGGGGAAGGGCAGAGAGACAGATGCAGAAGCTGAAGCAGCTTCCAGGCTCTGAGCTGTCAGTGCAGATGGAGGCGGGGCTCCATCCCATGAACCAAGAGATCATGACCTGAGCTGAAACTGAGACTTGGACACTTACCCGACTGAGCCACCCAGGTATCCCGAGAGTATAGTCTTAAATTCATCATTTTAGGAACATGCTTTATTTCCTTTTCAAGGATATTAGGATCAGTATTATTCAATATGTTCAATCAGCAATTTATCTAAATTGTCTAAAATGTTTGAACAGCTTCTGAATATTAGAGTGACAGCTTTTGTTTTATATCCATACATATCTGATAAAATAGGATCTTAGCTGGCTGCCTGAAGTAATTAATACAGTTTATAAAGTTGACTAATGTTTGCAATTTATGCATTGCAGGGAAATAGCGTGATGCACCCAAATAGCTGTGAGCATCAGCAATGCTTCACTTCTATGATACCTCATCTTCCTCAAATAACAATTTAGAGACATAAATTCACATGATGTGTTATGCTCAGTGTATTGAAATAATTTACACTGCCATTTTAATTCATTATTTAAAAATAATTTTTTTTCCTACAGGGATTCATGGGCCAAGTGTTGGTATAACATTTCCAGTTTCCAAGGAACTCTATAATTTTCAAATGGCATTTTATTGAGAGAGAGCCTGGCTTATTATCATATCTAAATGTCATATTGGCAAGAGAAAATTATACATATAATGATGAAAATGAAAACTGCTGTTTCTAAAAGCTAATTTATTTAGCTACAATGAGTTATAGAAGTATACCTCAAGCAAAACTGCATAATTTTTGATTTCGATATTTTGAATAAAATATGCACTAACAGCAAAGCATTCAGATCCTATGAGGAAAGAAAAGTAGTCACTTCTGTGAAAATACAGACCCACAAAATATTCCATGATCTTTAGGAGCCTGCTTGCTATTGATGACCAGCAAGATGACCTCATGATAAATTTAGAAAACAGCTAATTATTTATTTACATGGAAGGGAGTTACGCTTCTAAAAGTATGGCTTGTTAACTTCCACATTCTAAGCATCTACATTAGACAGGATTTATCAGAAGGAATATAATTTTATTTTTATTTATTTATTTATTTATTTATTTATTTAAGATTTTATTTTTTTTAATGTTTTATTTATTTTTGATACAGAGAGAGACAGAGCATGAGAGGGGGAGAGGCAGAGAGATAAGACACAGAACCAGAAGCAGGCTCCAGGCTCTGAGCTAGCTGTCAGCACAGAGCCTGACGCGGGCTCGAACCCACGAACGTGAGATCTGACCTGAGCCGAAGTCAGGGGCTTAACCGACTGAGCCACCCAGGCGCCCCAGAAGGAATATAATTTTAAAGATTGGAAAACAGGTCCAGAGAAGTGAGTGCCAGGCGCTAGACCCTGTGCTCAAGGTCACATGGAGAACTACGCATCAGTGCTAAGACCAAGGCCACGCCTCCCATCTCTAGGGCTACTGCCTCCCGCTATGTGCACATGGCCGCCTTTCAGCAGTGAGTATCAGCCTTGAGCCCTCTAGGTTCAAAAGCTTTCTCCCTAGAATGGCTCAACCGTCTAGGTATGGCAGCGTTCGAATTATGCCATTTGCTATCTCCAGTGAGAGAAACAGGCTGCATGGACAGAGAAAAGGTATTTTAGTCAAAGATTATTATTTTTCAGTTGAATCTGCTGAGAACACAAGGGATATACTAGGTATTCCTATCTTCTGCTTTTTAAAAAGTACTTTTCCACAAACAGGCTCTCTAAGAAGGATGTCAGCCTATGGAAAAGACACATGCGTTGAGCGGCTCTCTTCTCTGTTTGGGGGTCTGGAAATGCAGACCTCGTTGCCACACAGGACCAAGTCATCCGTACAATGTACAGAGCTTTGTTTTGAAAGTAATTTCCAGTTTTTATTGTCTAAATACATCAATGGCAGAAAGGTCACATCCTTCTTTTTCAGAACAAGAAAACAGTCCGTAATCAAATGGTCTGTCCTCATGCACCAAGCAAGTCAACAGCACCAGAATTTTTAATTATCATAGCCCTCTGCTCTGTCAATTAATTACAAAAGGTTACCTGCAGGGACATCCTGGGATTCACCTTTATAAAGTCTTGCTACCTAGGGAGTCTTAAAGATAAATGTGGCAGAGAAGAAATTAACAAATGGCCTTTGAGAGTTTTAAAATTTTTAATGAAACAAAAAAAAATATTCCTACCCAAGGCCAAGCAGTTGTATCCTGAAAATCTTTTTTGTTTTGTTTTTTTTTTAAAGAGCCACTGATCCAGTATCACTGCACCTGAAGGAGACACTGACTTTGATGCTCTGTAGCATCAACGCACACGCAAGTTTTAATCTGTTAGCACCAGTGGCCTTAGAAATGGTTCCCTACCTCCCCCAACCCTGAGGGCATGTCCGGGAATGTGAGAACCAAGCAGCTCTCGCACAGCGGAAAGCCAGCTGATTAGTTCAGGGCAAGCACCGCACATTTTCTCAGTCTCCTATGCTTTAGCCCTCCAATAAAATGGAAAACAATTTTTATTTCCCAGAGAATAGATAAGACTATTCTGGGGACTCCACCCTGGAAGTGGCCAGCAAGTTCTAGTTCTGGTTTGAGGGCTATTTCAGAACACCATTCACTGTTCTTTCCATTTAATTGGCGCATAGTCTCCATGTTGGAACAGGATATTGCTCCCTGTGTTCTTTCCATAGGGGGAAAAGCAATTTTCCAGGCTCATTTCCCCGAGAACTGCTTAGATCAAGACCATGTTAGTTTAAGTAAACTGTTGATAAGATTGTGGGAATACAAAGGTCTTTGCCCTCAAATGCCTGGCAGGAAAACACCAATAAGAAAGGCCAAATGTTTAAACTCAGGGTGTTCAAAAGAGCAACCCATGTGTATTTGATTGTGCATTGAAAATCTCATGTTTGTGAGATGCTAGACAACCCAGGGGTGCTTGGGAAGATGTATGGATAATGCAGGCCTCTTCTTATTTACATAGCTGCGTTGTGTTGAGATGCATTTGATGAGTGAATGTTCAAAGGCCTGAAGAAATGCCAAAGACCACAGAGCGCCCGCCCGCCCATGACAGCAGAATGAGCAGTTCAAGGGTTGTCTCTGCTAATGAAATGTACCTGGAGAACATTTTTACTGCCATCACATTGTGTCCAACAACAAGGCTTGGCACCAAAAGCAATTCTGAAAATACCAGACTGACTAAAACGTTCCCTTGCAAATGAACTTGTAAACAGAAAGGGGGCTTTAAATCAAAGAAGGCTAATTATGGAAAGAGGAGTAAAATTTTTATTTGGACTAAGCCCAAAGGCCAAACAAGTGGTCCCTATGCAGGCAATATTGGGTCTCATCCTTGCAAAGCGTCAGAGGAAGGGACTGTGGGATTTCATGGTTTCACGGCATTAAGTCAGAGGCAATCCTGGTGCCTCTGTTTTTGGGGCATCACATTTTGCCTCGAGCATGGAGGACAAGACCCCGCTTTGCACACTGTCTTCATTCCTGGCTCCTCGCTACAGTTTCAGCTTTCTAGTTTACTTTTTTTCTTTCTGAACTATGTGAATCTGTTTTGGAAGTCCTTTTTTTCAGGACAAGAGCGAGAAGTGGAAATACAGACGCACAGTGAGGGGAGTAAGGCAGGACTAGACGGCAGTTGTGATGGTGTCTTTATGTCTTTGGTCATTTAGTGGCTCCCTGCTCAAAGCAGGTCCCTCTTTCCTTTCTGTGCCCAGAGGGAGGCTCAGCATATCTCTGGAGGAAAAGGAGCTTCTGTACATATTTATGCTATGATAGTAGGGGAAAAATATTGATTCCCCTTGGGGGAATTTTATTTTTATTCATGCATTTATATCCCTTGGGAGAAATTTACAGTTTTACAGGGATGGGGTGGAGGGATTGCATGTAAACCTAAAGGAATATTACCTAAGTAAGATAGAAAACGAAAAATCTTAAGTAAGAAATCACATAACAAAGTCTGCTTTTGTCTATGAAGTTTAAAGGGCCTGAGACAAACTTGCCCAGACTTTTTTTTACCCTGCCTTTCCTGGATTTAACACGCTCCTTTCTCTCCCAATATTGAAGATCCCTACATATTTCTGACTATTTTACTTGACATTTTTTATAATTTCATATAAGCTCATTGACTCTTGTTTTTTCACATCAATTTCATTTTGAGTCCATGTGAGGGGACTCCAACCTGACCTATCCTAAAGTGAACAGAACCAGTGGTTTGATAAATCCAATTGGCATTTGTTAACTGACACACAAGAACTCTCGGCCTGCAATGTCATTGTCTCCTCCCCCACTCTTGAAACACAGTCTGTTCTTGGCTTCTGTGATGCACCTAGCTTTGCTTCTAATACCTTCTTTTTCATCTGTGTGTGTGTGTGTGTGTGTGTGTGTGTGTGTGTTGGTAGGGGGAGCTGCAGAGAAAGGGAGAGAGAGACAGAGATAGAGAGATCCTTCTCCTTTCCCTGATTTTTAAATACTAAAGTTCCTCAAGAATCAACCGTCAGTACCATGATGCTCTACTTCCCTAATTTCTATCTCATGTAGATCTTTCATTTCACCTACCATGTAAATGTCATAATTTCCAAGTGAATACCAACTCTCCCTTGAGCTCCAGACCTGCCCAACTGTTCCCAAGGGCAGCTCATATATAACCAGAATGAAAATCAACTCATGAGCACTCCACTCTTCAAACCTGGCAACCATTCAACCTTTCTAAGAGAATGCCCCAGCCTTCCTCTGATTTCCAGACCCTAAATCCTTGCATTGTCCTTGACCTTGTTCCCCTTCATCACCAAGATCTATTTCCTTAAGGAGGCCTACTGACTTTGCCACCTGACTCTCTCTCAAATGCTTTTCTCTATTCACCCAGCCCTCATTCAAGTCCTGTCTACCATCAGCTTTTTTCTGGAAAATACTCTGCTGGTTCTCTTTGCTTTTACTTCATACTCCTCCAACCACAGAGGAAAGGATGTGCAATTAGAATATAAACCATCTCATCACTTCCGGTAACTTAAGACCCTGGAGTGATTTTCCTAAATGCTTACTATTTGATCGGACTTTGACTTTCTTGGTCCCAGCCTGGTTGGCATGTTGGTTCCTGGAATGTGCAATCTTGTTTCTTATCCAGAGCTTTGCAAATGGTTATTTCTCTGGCTACCATGTCCTCTGCATTTACTTGTCCAGCTAATACTAACTCACTCTTGCCTCACCAGCTAATTCATTAAAATTCAGCTCAAATCTGGGTAAAACATCACCTCCTTGGGGAAGCTCTCCCAGAATCATGAATGTGTGTCTCTTTCCCTCACAGCACCATATGCATCATGAAGGCCAGGACATGCCTATTTTATTCACTGCTTTACATGCAGCATTTTGTAGGAACCCAGAAAGCGTTGAATAAAATGCATGCGTACGACAAGGTGAATAACCATGGCTAAGGCGGGTACTTGAGAGGGGCTACCGAGTCACTGCAGAATCTTTAAGTCTACATTCATATCAAGGGATGGTGTAGATTAAAACACATGACTGTACACTCATTTGCAGCTTTATATAAATTTCGCCATGAGAAAGAGTCCCTCATGGAGAACGAAATTGAGAATCCTCAACTTAGATCATAAATAAATGCATTTATGAATCTATATTCTTAGAACTGTCAGAACAGCGAAATCCTTAGTATTAGAAAACATGCTTCCTACTTAGTATGCACATTGTGAAGCACAATGTCTGACTCATCATTAAGTAAATTTCTAAGAGTTCATTAAATGAATGAATACATATTCTCAGAGGAAAATAATGCATACCTTTCATCACAAATGCTCCTTTCTGCTCTAAATAAGGCTAATGATGCTTAACTTTGATCTGCTGTTGTCTCTTCTAATGTCTTTGTGATTATAACTTCATATTTTAGAAAGGGAAGCCCTTAGTGGATAATTAGCAGCAATCAAGAGAAGCTTAAACATGCCATAAAGGTAAAGTTTCTGTCAAGAATAATTTTCTTTGTAGGTATTTAATATATGTGGTAAGATGGGCTGAAGGTATACATCCAGCAGTGGGAAAGTTCTAAGAACCATTTCACGAGGACATTTCTCTCAAGCCAACCTTCCTGGACTGAACAGGTGGAATGCTTCTGAAAGGGATGGTCTGTACATTTTGCGTATGAGTCTGCTGCTGAAACCTCATTATGCTAATAGCTAATTAATTTCTCACAAAGGAATTTCTAAACATCTCAACTGCATCGATCTTTACAGTCAGGCCTCTCTTTTTTTTCCTCTTTTTATCCCAATAGGCATAGTCGATGAGACAATACCAACAATAAGTTCACATGGATAAGTAACGTGATCATTTTAGTCAGACTTTAAGAAATACTACTCTTTAGTGAATTCAGCAAAATCACGAAGACTTACACAACAGAGCCAGTCCACACCTCAGTTCTCAATGGTACAGATTTTGTGATCTATATAGAAATTTAGAGGCATTACAAGAACTGTCCAGGGAATTCAGACTAATTAGAGCATGTCCCTAGTCCCTGAAGTGGCAAATTTTATAAGCTCCTTAAATACGAGAGACAAAGGCACAATGTACTTAAGGGGAAGAAATTGGATAAAGAGACAACAGTGTTAACACAAATTGACATTTAAATTTGTTAGTTCAACTAAAAAACTTTACCTTGGGAATGATTCACAGTTTACCTCTGAGAGATAGGATACATAGTTAAAATGACACAACTTCAGAAATCTTCAGATATCATTTTTTTCCCATTTTCTAAATAATAATTAAGGAATGTGGGTCATGCATTCATTTGGATTTAGTATTAATTGAGCTAGAACAATTTAAACTAGTCTCTCCTAGTTAACTTATATTCAGATATAATAACTAACTTATAGTCTATCAAATTTATGGCTCAGGAACAATATTTTGAGCAACTTGGATGGAACTAGTCATTTTGCTGTTCTTTTTTTCTTTAATCATAATTGATTTTTCTTTTAGCTAAATGTTGCTATTTTTATCAGTATGTTATTTATGGATATTTTCCAGGCCAGGTGAAATTTCCTGAAATTCTACCAAATAGAATGGTTTGTCTGCATGTGAGTAAAGAGTCCCCGCTTAGATGAAGTTAGTTTTACATAATCCACACACAACAATTATCAATAAGTCAAGCCATTTATCAAATGCACTAGGAGATACTTCCAGTGATTACTTCTACCAGGAATAACACTCCCTTTTATAGCCCTTTATAATTTACAAAGTACTTTTACATACTCCCATCGATTAGGTCACAGAAACACCACTTTAAGGTAAGAGGAGGACACCAAGAGGCAATGGTAATTGGATCAAGATCAGGTGGTTGGGGGAGGGGAGCGGGGAGCAGAGCCCGAGGCTTCTGCCCCACGTTCAGGGTACTGTTCATGCGGAATCTCTTCCAGTGACAAGTAAGGTCTCCCTTCCTGCCTTGTAACTGTCCGATCTGAAAGTTAGTGTATTTGTTTTCCTTCTTAACTTTGGTTGAGGCGCGTGCAAATGATCCCACAGACGCCCAAGGTTCAGGAGACGCACACACAGTTATCTTTATAAAGCTGGGGGTCGCTGGGAAGGATACAGCTAACGCAAGGCGCTTTCCCATCACTGACCCATTTCAAGCCCGTGACTGGCCTCAAGTTTTGTAAACAGGCGTTATATAAGAACTTTCATGAAAGAATCTAATATTTAGCAGGAAACAGAAATAGACCAAAGAACACTTTAGTTTTAAAGAGCTCTGGCTTTTTCTAGTAACTGCAAAAATACACATAGATTCTAGATAAATTTTCACAACTACCATCAGTTACACATTAAAAAAAGTGAATAATGATACATAGTTATATGGAATGACCCATGGTAATCTTAACGGACTATATATACTCAAGAAAAATATGCTATCATAAATTATGAGTTTTTATGCAGCAAATATTCCTCTAAGGATAAAGTCCAGTCATAACAAAGGGAGTTTTATAACTTTGAAAACTGATAAGGCAGCTTAAATGCCCCCTCTGGCATCTTAATAGGATTAGTGCTAAATCCAGAAGCTAAAGTCTAAACTTAGCATTAATAGGTATTTTACCTATTGTAGAAAAAAAAACCCAGAAAATTAATATTTACCACCCACAGTGCAGGCAATCCTAATGACTGCGTGCAGTTTGGCATAAAACTGGCTAGTGCGACTCCTGAGTGAATCTCAGCAGAGGCATTGCTGCCATCTGGCCTCAGGATGCGTGTGTGTCTATGTCCATCCAAGGAGCAGGGGAAACAATGGCAACTATATGGGGAAGAAATGGCAAATATACTGACAGCTTGGAAGACGATAGAATTTTATCAGTCAAAATGAATTACAGGACTTACTTTTGTTTATTCTGGACCAAAATTTTAATCTTCCTAGATTCTCAAGGCAAAGGCAATTAATTTTTTTTTTTTTTTTTTGCTTTTGAGGTTACTACAAAACCAACCAAATTCTGCCCCTGAACGATCTCTTTACTGATACATTTTTGTCAGTTTAATCCTTTAGGTGTCCTGTGTGATATCACTACTAAATTGCTTTTACTTAAATTAGTTTGTAGGAGAAAAGAGGGGAGGATTATAAAGATTACCATTTTATAACAGTAACCTAGACTTTTTTTTTCCCTCGGAAAAAGCCTATCTCAAATAGTTTCAAACCTCTGTCAAAAAACGTTAAAACTTTCTTTTAAAGCAAGTAGATACAGTTATATTTATGTTAGTAGACACAAAAATAATGATTAATGGGATATGTACTATCTATCTCCTAACATTCTGGTAACTTAGTGTCACTCAAGTAAAGCAACGATGTATTTGCACTGGGAAATACTTCCAGCCTGATTGTTTTTCCTACAGCTTCACAAACAACTGTTGAATATGGCAACCCCCATTCATTCAGCAAGTATTTTCAATGGGAGACATAATGTTTGCATTCAATTTTTTTATATGGGATTTTAAACTTACCATTTCCCTTGTGGAGATGATCTTGCTCCCAGAATTAAGATTTCATGTTTAGAAAAGCCTTACTAAGGAAGCTTTCTATGTAATAACAACCTTAAATTACTCCACCCCCCTTGCTTAAGCAACTGGTTTCTTCTGTCAAAGTGTTGGGATTTGTTATTTGAAGAAAATATGACTTTCTATTTACTAAAAATCAACTTTGAAAACTCAAGACTAAAGTCCAAGGTGGGGGGGAAATTTGTCACTTACTTTGCTTTAGCTTCTGCGTCCTCATAGGCTTTATTGGACACGTCATCCAGTCCTCCAATCAAATGCTTGAAAGAGCTGTCAGGAAAAACACAGTAATTAGGATAAATCCTCCGGAGTCATAACAATTACTACCTAGGCAATGATGCACTGACACAATCTAAAAGGATCTAACTAAGAATGATCAAACATTTAATCTAGATACATTATTAAGAAGCACAGCAGATAATATGAACTCTGTCAGTAGTGACTCTACCATCTTATTTACAGTTCCCAACACCTAGAATTGGACCTGGCAAAAGCACATATTCAAAGAATGGGTGGAATAAAGTCTGTGGCACGCAAAAGGATGTATTTCCCAAACGAGTGGGTCAATTTTACCAGGGAAATGACAACAAGATCTACCAATTTTGGAATGCCTACTGTAGGCACTATTCTTTTAACTGTCATGAGCATATATTGACTCCAGTTCTCCAACATACTGTAAAAGACAAGCATCATTATCTCCACTTAACAAAATTGTAAATTAATCTTCAAAGGCAAAATATGTATGCCGAAAATAGGAAAATGACAGAGGAGAAGAATTACGGGAAAGCCAACTCATTTTGGACGGATGAAAATGTGGACTTTAGGATCAACCAGGAAGGGTACTACAACTGTGCAAACCCCATCTATCCCATAGCCTACATGGACCCAGAACTGTGTTCAGACTTTATACAATGAAGTCTCATCTATTAGAGATCTAAAATATAAAATATTGCTGAGCCAGCACAAAATGAAAATGCACACACGTGCGCACACACACACACACACACACAAACACACACAAGAATTACCCTTGAAAATTACTGCATGCAACCAGATACCATAACTCTTATGCACGCACTGAACTAGATTGAACAGAGGAACTAAAGGACAAATCTGCCTTCAGAGTGCTCACATAATAATCAGGGCCCTCACTTACGTGGTGCTTATATGCCGGGCACCACTGTATGTGCTTTAAATGTAGCAAATACTTTAATAGTGACAGCAACCCTGTGAGTCAGTATTATATCCACTGCATAGTCCAGGATATGAAGGCATGAGAGGTTATGAAACTGATCTGAAGTCCTACAGCCCAGCAGCACGGAGGCTGACAGGGAAGGAGGCGATCATTCCCCCTCGTACCCTCAAGAACTACACAGAAGCATCCATCCAAATCACTGCACCTTCACAACAACCATCAAATCCCTAGCAAGGTCCAGCCTATGCACAGAGAATGGTAAAGTGCTGTAAGAAATTACATTTTAATTGTAAACCTCTTTTAATCTTAATGCACAAAAATGGCTTCCTGTGCGTATTAAATAATAAAATATGCCTGGTCAGGTCCTGAAATATAGGATATTTGTTGATATAAAGTTAAGCATTGCTTAACAACTTTGACATGCACTGGTTTTTGTTTTTGTTTTGTGAAAAATGTGCAAAGAGGGACGTGACTCTTGCTTGCAGGCTGGCTGAAAGGAGACAGCGGGCACAGCATCAGCTCTGTGGGTAATGATCTCATCTGGGGGATAGGCTGACTGGAATGCTGACCTAAAACATGAAGTATTTCTAAGACAAAACGGAACCAAAGGAAGAGATAGAAGACTAAGGAATCAAGAACCACAGAGCATCAAGTTTTCTAGGATGAATTGCATTAATGAATGCCAAATGGATGAATGCTGCCAAAAATGACAGTCTTTATAAAACTTTCCAAAGACCTATAATTAGTGATAAAATAAATGATAAATAATAATCCCCATAGTGGAGATCAATGTTCAAATATGATTTCTGCTACTGTTCTTTAAATGGTAGAATTCCCCACCTTCCCACAGAATGTCTTGGTCATTACTTAGGAAACTCCCTAAAGTGAGAGGGCTTTACAGTTGTAAAGTCAAGGGGCACCTGGGGGACTCGGTTGAGAGTCCGACGTCAGTTCAGGTCATGACTTCATGGGTTGTGGGTTTGAGCCCCCTGTAGGGCTCTGTGCTGACAGCTCAGAGCATGAATTCTGCTTCAGATTCTGTGTCTCCCTCGTTGTCTGCCTCTCCCCCATTTGCACTCTGCCTCTCTCAGTCTCTCAAAAATGAATACTGGTAAAAACATAAAAAATAAATAAAATTGTAAAGTAAAATATAGTACTGTGAAAAAAAATCAATAATGTGGTCGATTTTCTGTTTTTTGAGATCATGTAAGATTGAAGCACAGAGAAATGAAATTTCTTGTCCAAGATGACCTCAATTCTGCAGCACATCCAGGACTAAAATTTATGTTCCCTCCTTTCCACTCCTTCCTCTATAATCATTAGATATTTTTAATATAACCACATCCAAATCATTGTGGAAAGGCATTGACAGAGAGGAACCAAAGAGCACACTGTGGAAACATCAGAGAGCTATAGCCAGTACAAGAGCTTTCCAAATACATTCAGATTATGTTCTTGCATGTTTGACACTCAGAGTAATTTGGGGATTTCAAGTAGTTAAAATTCTTCCTCCTACTATTTATTTGAGCTTAATATGTCTTACGCAAGATAGGATATGATCAAAGATTTAGAGGGTGAATGGATGACAAATCTGATAAGGATCAAGGCCTTTATAACTTAAGAAAACCTGTCCCTTCCACTGGGGCTGGTGAAAACTATGCAGATCACTTTTTGAGAAAGCAGTTTCAAATTCGTATTCACAGAGGATACACAGATGTAAAACCCTACATCTGGTGAAGCTCTACAAAAAGCATCTAATCACAGGAATGAGTTTAAAAGTAAGTTGGGCCTGATCGAAAAACAACAACAACAACAACAACACATTTAGACTGGTTGTGAGCTCTTTAGAATCATTTTTGTTAAATATTAGTCCTAACCAATGACAAGTATCACATTTAAAAAGAATGAATAAAAGCAGTATTTCAAGAGTGACTTTCTTGTATACGTTTTCTTAAGTGGCCTTGATTTAAAATATGAATTTTCTAGGTGGTGCTAATGATTCAATATTTATTATTTTTTTTTACCAATTAGATTAGAAAAAAAATGAAGAAATAACATGAATTTACAAAGGCCCCTAACTTGATAAACAGGAATGTACTTCTGATGTAAACTCCCTCCAATTAAGGAAAGTGCTTTTCATTTAAAATGTAATCAATTTATTATGATGGGAAACTTTTAACAACTGCGAGAAGACATTAAGAAAGCACTCATGTTTCTCTATCCGCAAATAATGAATGGGGATATCTTTACATATTTCTGTTCACATTTTTTTCTGCAGAGCTCTATTGTCATTTATAGAGTTGTAATCATAAAGCAGTTGTGATTTATGTTGATTTCTAACAATATTATACCATAAATGTATACTTTTATTTTTAAAAACTCATAAGGGTACCTACTGATCCGTGTACACAGGCAGAGACCAACACATACACACACACACACACACGTACACAGACAGATGAAGGAGTGTGGCAACTGTGTACGAAAACGTTTATATTTATACTCTCTACTACAGGTTAGACATATGGAATTTCCTTTCAAAATAAAATACCCAGGATGATCATCTTGGCATCGAAATTGGAACCACATGCCCTTTGTAAACCATCTTTATTTAGAGAGCAATCCTGGCCAAGGAACATTCTTTTTGGAAACATGGAACAAAGGCTTCCTGCTAATATTCTAAGTGTTCTCCAACAGTAAGCCCAACATCATGCTTCACTAAAAGTTTAAGAAAGTGTCAAGTTTTCAAGCTGTATTATTGAGTTCCAAGTGGCTCTCTGTGTCTGTGTATCCCTTGCACTGATCAACCTATATGTTAAGACTCTTGATAAGCTTAATTGCCAGTGTTACAGAATGTATCATTCCCTGGGAAAGCATGAACTAATTAGTGTTGCATTTCTTTTTCCTTCTCACAGATTTTCTGTGAAACACCTGTCATCTGTGTGGATCTTCATCAAAGAGACGTTTAGAAAATTATTACTATAGGCATTGGACACCTTTTTAAATATTTACTCAGGTCTTGATGACAAAGAAGAGAGGACTTTTGCTGTTTTATTAAGAAAGAAACTGTAATGCAATGGTTAACTGACGAGTAGAAATCATAAAACATTACTTATCAGAAGAAATCTAGGAGACTAGAGGACATTCAATTCTGTTTATAGACAAACCCACAATTCGTGTATCAGTTATATTTTAGCCCAGTGAAATAAAAGAGCCAATTTCACATACATTCTAGACATAATTCCAGAATAAATGAAGATGACATTAATGAGCAAAAGACTTTCATCCAGGGTATTTCAATGACAAAACTTTCTGCATATTAAGGTACTAAGTACTAGGCAACTTTCCTATTCTTCTTGGGATGTGGAATCCAATTTTAACGAGTCTTGACAATATTTAAGGGGGGGTGGACAAAATGTTATGAGTTGAGAAAGCAGTAGAAAGAGCAAATAGAAAATCTTGTTTATGTTTATTGCTGGTATTTTGAACATTCTTGCAAGGAGGGAGTGGAAGAGAGGAAAGAAGATGGGAAAAAGGAAGAAGGAAAAAGAAAAAGATGGATTGAAAGAAAGGAGGAAGAAAGGAAGGGAGAAAAGAAGGGAAAGAGGAAGCAGAAATGCTATTTTCACATTGAGAATGGTATTTATAGAAATTCTCCTTCAGAAACATCATAAAAGGCTATGTTTCTCATTCTAGGAAATTTGTCTTTTCAGAACATGATAGTGACAGTATCTCAGTGGGTAATAATTTCAGTTATTAAGATGCTTTCATTATTAAGCCAAAACATCATTTGAACACAGCTGATTACGCAGTGGTATATCTAAAAAGTGTATAATTTTGTTCCTCGGTTGTGATATGATGAGACTTCATCTAGAGAGAAACAGGCTATTATGTTATTAGAAACGCAGTCTAGATACCAGTGATGAGCATCATTATGCTGCTCAAAAATGACAGCATTTATATTTCACTTTACAGTTTACAAGGCACTTTCTCTGATAATAAATTATGTATGTATCCAGTGATACACATTAATTGATTTTGTCATCATGATATTTTCTCCTCTATTCCACCAATTGTTTAGAGATCTTGTATAAGTGCTTAAAATCATTTTTTTTTCAAATTCAAAACAGGGTGGGAGAAAATATCCAAAATTATTTTTTACTTGTTTATATCTTTTTCTTGTTTATATCTTTAAATAACATGGTATTCCATTCTTATCGGTTGAAGATGAGTAGTCAAAATGAACTAAAAGTAATTAATATCTTAAGCCCAAAACTATTACAAATACTTCAACAGTGCTAAGCAAAATATTTATTAAGCATAGTCTGAACTCCTGACAAAGTTCTCTTAATTCGAACGGCATATATGATTATATCCTAATAGACTTTAACTTGAATCTTGCCTAAATCCTTAAAAGTATATTTATTAATAGAAAGTATAAAATTAATGTTTTGTATCACCTGGACATATGTTACTTAACTAAGTCCAAGGTATTAGAATCATCCTTTCATTTCTTTGAAATGTTTATCAAGAAAATCTGTTAATTCACTTTGTGGCTCCAAATGAAGGCTCTCTGTTACTTTTGTTTGATTGTTTTATTGTTTAACTACCACAGTCATAACTATCAATGGTTTATCTTATCAAGTACCTTATGAATATGTTTCCATGATGGAAAAGGAGCTCCCAATACAGGAAAACCAATGAACACTCTTATCCTTTCAATTATCCATCCACATCCACCCATCTATCTATCCATCCACCCAACCACCTATCCTTCCCTTCATCTATTCAGACACACTTCTGTGTTTGTGCAATGGCTACCATCTATAAGGAACACGTCAAGCTACTGTGGTTGTGCAACAAGAATAAAATGCACACTTTATATTAGAGAGAAGAAATATAATACGAGATGGGAGGGGAAGAGTGTTTGAATGCTATCAGAAGGAAGGTTCCAGTATCTATAAAAAGAATGTTATCTATTCAAAATATATTATGACTTTCAGAAAAAGCAGTTACATTTTTATGAGCAAATAGTTTTCTTATCATTTTTTAAATTCTGTATAGATGTTTATATTTGTAGGAGAAAAATCAATCATACAGAAGTGTTAGACATTTGTCTCTGTCTTTCCTGTGTAACAATAATCCCTGATTATTAAGGGGATTATTCATTAAGGAAAACTGATTACAAATAATACACACTTAACTTAAACCATTTCTTGATTACAAGTTTTAAAGGAATCAAAAGTTGAAAATAATGATTCGAAGTGGCCTAATTCACAGAAACAAAAAGTTAAGAATGGATTTCAGGAACTCTGTTAATTCATTTACTATGATTTTTCAGCACAAAAATCCACGTGGTGTTAACTACATGCTGTATCTGATAAGCCTATAGAGTTAGTTTTATCCAGGGCAGAGCCATGATGAATTGACTAGGCTTATTATATTAGTTGACTGACACAGACTAATTTTGAATTTTAAGATTTACTCTTTTCTTCTCATCCCAATGGTAATATGTTGAAATTTTCAAAGACACTAAAAACTCCAAGGAATAAAAGAGAACTTGTAATTCTACTATTTTGAGCCAAACTCTCATATTTTGGCACACCTTCTTCTAGACACTTTAAAATTCTATTTCAGAGTTGGAACTGTATCATTTTAGTACTTATTTGATTTTAGGCTATGTCTTTGCTTACATAATAACAAAATTAATAGTTAAATGAAAAAATAATAGAATAATAGTGTAGGACATCCTTGATTATGTAGAAACATACTACAGGGGTTGACTACATTTCTCAGTCTCATTTATTTTCTTATTTAATAATTTTATTGTTGAAACACTTGCCAGAGTTTCTGGCTTAGGGTTTCATCTTTTACTCTTTTGCATTTTTATTGTGTAACTATTAAGGATATGTTCCACCTAAATAAAGAATGTAATAAAAGAAAAACTGTGTTTTAAAAGTTGTATTTTGAGATAGTTCCCCCCAAACAATTTTGAGTTTGTAAGTATTCTATCTTAACTAGTTACATATAAGATTTCTATATGTATTTTACCTTTATCTAAGCATGATTGAATTCTGGAATCTTTTGTAGATTAGCGGTACTCAAAGTATGTTATGGGTCTGTCAAGAGATTAGTAGAGAAGTTTAGAAAATTCTTCTAAATTTGGAAAATTTTTATAGCAATTGGACATTGAAACATCTAAGATCAGTGAACTCACATTTTTTTAACGGAGTGTAGACCTGTTTAATCATTACCAAATTCATGAGGTGAGAAACATTTGGTACAGACTGCAGACAATTCATATGCAGAAGGGGGATAATGTTAAATGAGTTTGCTAACTATAGCCCCAAATGTACAAATTCTAGAATCTATTTCTTTCATTAAAAGATCATTTAAACTGAACCTTAACTTTACAGAATAAATCAACAGAAATGATTGATGAAACTGGAACATCATTTGTTCCATTTGGGGTAAAACATAAAAATGAATATCCTGAGTGTGTTGAAATCATCTTAAAAACAAATGCTTCCATTTCCAACCAGACATCTCTTTGAGATGGGTTTCTCTGTTCTGAGCACAATAGACCAAAACACAAAACAATTTCTATACACATCATTCTCTGCAAATGGCATTTCCATCGAGCCAGTCTAGACTAGAAAAGCTAACAAGGAGGAAACAGGTACATGTGGCACATTAAGAATAAATATTACACACACATTGTTCTTTACAAGTGTGGCTCCTGAAGTCAGAGCCAAGAACCTCCCCATCACCCATACACTTTGGCCCTGTGGTGACTGCCAATGCCTGTAGCAACAATTCTGCTTGATGCTTATATGCGCACTTTCAATAATGGTGTGATAAACCTGTGTGATTCTTTCTTCCCATGGCAGTGCTATCTTTGGTCTGATATTTTTATTGAAACATAATTCTATGTATGTTCAATCTAATAGTTTGTAAAAGCAGGCATTTATCCTCATGCCTTTTTCCCTTTTATTTTTCTAGTAATCCACTGACTTTTTATATTCTGAAAACTTCTCTCCATGATGGATTGGAAATTGAAACTCAAGTGGTCCTTGGAGAAGCACTGTCTGACTCCCCCCTCTCGCATCCTCTCTTACATGCCCTCTTCTGAATCCCACCCAATACCTGCGTTTGCCCTTTCAGAGTACTCATTGTGAGGTTCTGAATTTAGCAGATTTTGGGTCACTCTCCTTGACTAGGTACTGAGATCTTCAATGTCCAGGTTTTTTTTTTTTTGCTTAATAAACCATGTATCCCTAGTATTAGCAAAGCATCTGCACAGAATACACTCAATAAATGCTTTATTGAATAAATTAGTGCAGGTGTTATTTTATCAATTTCCATTAACACGTCAAGGGATTCCCTAGTCCCAGAGTTTAGTCACTCTATATGTAATGAATTTTTTCCCTGAAATAGAGAAATATATTCTATATATTTTCAGAGGGAAGTTAGAATAAATGACACATTAAAGAATTTAGAGCTACAGATAATAAATATTAATATACTAACAAAACCGCAATATAAAATATTTATAAAAAGCACAGGTGCATAAATAATAGAATGCATGGCAGCATTACACGGGCAAGTCAAGGATGATGCCAATTCCATCACCCTGGCTAAGAACTCTATCATACATGGTAAATGAAGAAAGTCTAAACAATCATATACTCTGGATGTCTCCTGGTTCAGTGATGTGGAAAGCAGCCTAGAGAAATAGAAATGTGCCTCCCTGGGTAATGAAGCCTTCTCTCCAACAGGCCCAGAGACCCTACTTTGTCATGTTTCAGATGGTATCCCTAATGTGGGAGAGCTGGTGTCTCACAGCCTCTGTCTTCTCTTCTATTCTTTCCAGGATTTATTCTAGATCAGGGGTCAGCAAATTTCTGCCTACAGACCAAATATGGCACAACTGCCTGTTTTGTAAATAAAGTTTTATTGGAACATGGCCACATTCATTCCTTCATATTGTCTTTCATATTGCCCATGGCTGCTTTTTCATATAATAGCAGAGTTGACTAGCTGTAATGGGGAGAGTATCGCCTGCATAGCTGAAAATACTATCCGGCACTTTACAGGAAATGCTTCCAGATCTCTGTCCTAGATCATTCTTTTCCCTCATGCTGTTACCCCATACAAAACCCAACACCAAATCCTATAATTCTACCTTCAATATTCTGAAGTAAATCCCCTTTTCTCTATTCCCCTTTGGTCCCTACTACCATTCTCTCCTTGGGAATTAGTACAATTGCCTATTTCCTTATGCAGTAGGCATAAATTAGATTGGCTCTCTCCTCCCTGACCTCCCATAGCCCAGTCTCTCCTATTAGACTCCCTTTGGCCTTAGAATACATTGAGCTTGCATCTTCTCCAGGGCCTTTGTCTTCTTCCTGGATTTCTCTAGATTTTGCATGGCATTTACTTTTTTCTTTTTTAAAAATATTTATTTATTTTTAGTATAGGTTATTATCAAGTTGGTTTTCATATAATACCCAGTGCTCATCCCAACAAGTGCCCTCCTCCATGTCCATCCCCATTTTCCCCTCTCCTCCATCCCCATCAACCCTCAGTTTGTTCTCAGTATTTAAGAGTCTCTTATGGTTTCCCTCTTTTCCTCTCCTTAACTATTTTCCCCCTTCCCCTCCCGTATAGTCTTCTAGTAAGTTTCTCCTGATCCACATATCAGTGAAAACATATGGTGTCTGTCTAAATGTCCATTAACTGATGAATAGATCAAGAAGATGTGGTGTATATATAGCATGGAATACTACATGGCAATGAGAAAGGATAAAATCTGGCCATTTGTAGCAATGTAGACAGACCTCGAGGGTATTATGCTAAGTGAAATAAATCAGGCAGAGAAAGATAGTAGCATATGTTTGCAAGGCTTTTCTTAATGCCATTCAGGTCTCAGCTTAAGTGTACCCCCTTCAGAGGGGTTTTTTGTGACCAACCAATGGAGAGTAAATAGACCAGACCCTCACTGCCACACTCTGTATCATTTAACCCACTTTGTTTTAACTACAAATACTGATTACAAATCAGTAGAGTTTGACTTGCTAAAAACTTGGTCTGTTAAATATCTGTTGTCCTTCTCACACTAGAATCTTCATGAGATCAGAGATTTGGTCTATCTTATTTATCAGTAACTCTTTAAGAATGAGAGTATTGCCTGGTGTATAATAGAAATCTGAAATGAATTAATAAAAAGGTGGATGGATGGATTCATTCATTGTGTTAACCAGAAGACAGTTAAGTCTCTTGAAGCAAAGTTTCATGTAAAATTCATCATTTATAAGTTGACAGTGCTGAGCCTGTGTGCCTCTTTGAACATCTACCTACATGAATAATACATTTTTAAGCACAAAAGTTTAGTTAAAATGAACTCCTTATCTAAATTTTTGATCCTGATGAAGACATACATTGGTATTAATATGAGTGAGGTGGTCTGAAACACTTAGCAATTTATCATTGAATTACATATAGGACATTAAATGAGGGTAATTATTTTAGAAGGTAATGAAATTTATACCCATGAATCCCAACTGCAATTAAAGTGCAAGGAAGGATTTAAAAATGCAGCACATCTTTCATTTTCAATTAAAAAAACAGGAGAAATTAGAATCAAATCTCATGTGATAGTTTAGCCTTTTAGGTTAGAGAGAAAAGTATGGTTCTACGTATAAATGCCCTAAAACACCAAATTTGTAACTTTCATTCTTTAAAGATTATCCCCCAAGTATGCTTAAATCAGACAGTCCATGCAATGGACAGATTTCTCAGGCCTCACCAATTATTTTAAGTATGTGTTAAAAAGTCTCTTTTCCTCACTATACCAAACACATATTAACAGAAGTAGACATCATACATTATTCTTTCTGCCACTGACATTCTGGGCCAAAATACCACTCTTTTGACATGAATGCAAAGATTCTATTTCTTATATATCTGATGATTTCATTACAACAATCCACTTGCCCCAATGGAAACAAAATATGAATAATTAAATAATTTAACTTTTCTCATAAAGCAGTAGATTCTCTAAGACAATTTTGATGTCCATTTTCTCAATAAGAATATACAAACTAATGCTCATTTTTCTCCAGGAATTTCCTGTTTTCAACATAGAATTTATGATAACAGTGGATATTTTATTTATCAAATATTTTTAAACATGCTCTTAGAAATTACTTACAAATTATAAATCCATGTAATTGACAAAAAATGATCAAAATTGTCTAAAATGAAACAGGCCACACTTATTAAAACTAATAAAAATTCATAGCTTATATATTTTAGTTTCTATAGTTATATCAATTATGTCAGATACCAGTTAAAACTATTATCTCTTTTGTAATGGACTATTTAATGGACAGGGGGATATAAAATACTGTGAAAGTCATTAAATTGTTTTTTTCCCATTAAATTGTTGTTAAGTAAATTGAAAAGGAAACGTTAATGT
This sequence comes from Suricata suricatta, assembly GCF_006229205.1. Lineage (NCBI taxonomy): Eukaryota > Metazoa > Chordata > Mammalia > Carnivora > Herpestidae > Suricata > Suricata suricatta. The sequence continues at coordinate 116,222,874 of NC_043701.1, read as the reverse complement.
AGCCCAATAAATCTATTCCAATTATCTTTACAGTATGCTTACATTATTTCTGCCTTTGAAAGTTTTTGAAACAAAGACAATGCTAGTTCCTAGCATAACATTTTAACCAGAATTAGTGCTTCTGTGGACTTTGTATTTCTGCTCTCATTACGAGAGTAGAAACAAACAAACAAACACTTAACAAGAAAAAAATCACTGGAAGTAAAGAGATAAATATATCCTTTGTTGTCCCAAATGAATTCTTGTAGAATATGTAATAACAAAAATACCAAGCAAAACATAAAAATATAACTAGCATATGTAAGGAATTGTACATACTGTTTTATATTTATTTATTTATTTACTTACTTACTTATTTACTGTGAGAGAGGGGGAAGAGGTTGAGAAAGGGAGAGAGAATCCCAGCAGGCTCTGCATTGTCAGCACTGAGCCCAATGTGGGGCTCGAACTCAGAAATGGTGAGATCATGACCTGATCTGAAATCAAGAGCCGGAGGCTTACTCAACTGAGCCACCCAGGCGCCCCTGTGCAAACTATCTTATAGGAATTTCTCTGTGTGACAGATAAAGCAACTGAGGCCTGGACAATTTTGTGCAGACGCAATCACACTCTAGTATCTATAATCCTAACACTTACAAGGTTGCTCTCCCTCACTACAGAAAGCCGAAGCCAGTTGGTTACTGGCTGGGGCCAGGACTGGGACTTGGTACTACACATCTGCTGTCTGTTCTCGCCATCCCTCACAGTCAATCTAATTCTTTAAAATAAATACAATTTTATTTGCAAAGATGCTCTTATTTCTTCAACTGCACTCTATGTATGGAAGTTCTGATTAGGAAGTGAAGAGTCAGCCAGGGCTGTGATCACAAAATAGTACAGGCAGGTGGAGTGGCCGAAGCAACAGAAATCTGTTTTTGCTCAGTTCCCTGGGTCAAAGCGCCAACACCAAGATGCTCTGGGTTGGTTTCTGGTGAAGCCTTTCTCCCTGTCCCACACACAGGCCCTTGTCCCTGGGTGCTCAGGAGCCTTCCCATGTGTACACCCCACCCATGTCCCCACCTCTTACCTCAGGGGCACCAGTCCTTTAAGGTCAGGACCACACCCTTCTGACCCTCTTGCACAGGCCCCATCTCCATATATGGTCACATGGGGGTGAGGGCTACAACACATGCATTTGAGGAAGATAATTCAGTTCATGAAGAACTATGAAGGACAATGTACATGACACATCTTCCTGTGTATCCGTGCTATCTAAGCACACTTCCCTTGTAACTTCTGAGACATTCCTAAAAAGTTAATTTCTTGGTTTCCATTTGTTTCCCTGGATCTGAAGTATGGTGACATGGTCATCGCATTTCCCCCCAGATAAATGGGGGCCTAACTCCTTTCTAAAGCAACACCCCCCCCAATTGCCCCAATCACAAACCCCCATCTCTCTCCTCCAGACTCCAGTGCCACCAGTAACATTTCTACCACGTCACTGTCCCCTTGAGACTTTTCAGCCTGTGAGCAGGATGGCCTCTCCAATCCTGAAACAACACTGTGTGACCAAATGGCCAGTTGGAATGAACTGCATTTCCTGTCTCTTGGTGTCCCTCTTCATGGATTTATCAACCCTTGGCAACCTGACACTCTAGTCCCATTTTTCTTTTACTTATTAGAGCTCTTCTCTCAAGCCCATCACTAATCCACTAACTGTTGATCCCAGGGATGGTCTCCTTCCAGTCCCAGCCTCAGTGACCCCCCTGAGATCCTGCCCTGCTGGCCAGCTGCTCCGGGAGTAAGTAGCCTTCAAATATAAAGTGGCTGACACACTGAACCGTTCTCTTTCCCTGATGCTTCACTCTGGATCCTCCTCCTCCTCCTCCTACCCACCTCCCTCCTATTCCTTGCCCCCCACCCCCCTCCCTTTCCCAGTTTCTCCTCCTCCTTCCCCTCCCTGTCCTCTTCTCCCTTGCCTTCCTCACTCCCCTTTCTTTTCCTCCTCCCCCTCCCTTCCCTCTCCCCTTCTTCCTCATCCCCCTTCTCCTCCTTGTCTTCCTTCTCCCCTCCTCCCTCTCCCCCTCCTCCTCCATGCTACTTCTCAGAATGTTCCACATACACCTCTTCCTGCGCCATCCCTTACAGGCAAGAACTTGCCCAAACTGTGTCTTTTGCCTGCTTTCCTTGCCCAACTGATTGACCTACTTTTCTGAAGTAATTACTGCCTAAAAGTTCAGTCTTGTTTTTCACCTGCATCATCTCACTGGAACCTCACAACAGCTCAGTGAGGGAAGTACCATGATCCTCACATCCTAGAAAGTTTACAGCAGGTTTTCTGAGACTCCACACTTCTGACATTTGGGATCAGGCCATTCTTCCCTGGAAGGCCTATACTGGGCAACAGAGGATACTTAGCAACATTCCTCACCTCTGTCTACTTGATCCCCTTAGGAAACCCATGTGTGACATTAAAATAGATCTCCAGATGTTGTCAAGGTCTCCATTTGGGAGCAAGAGACAAGAGGTAAGGCTTAGAGGGTTAGGTAACCTGCCTGAGACCGTAGGGCCATAAGAGTCCCTTAACAGAATCTAGCTGACCAGCTGACACTCAATTGGCTGGCATAAAAGCACCAGCATAAAAAACGTATAACACGCAGATCTGTGTGGCTTGGAGCAAGCCATTGAGCCACCAAGACCCTTAGTTTCCTTTTCTAAACTTTTTTTATGTCCTCTTTCCCCATAGGCATGTAGTATGGTTGGACCAAGATGAAACAGTAAACAAAGGCACATTGAGATGCTCAGAAATTCATGTATTAAATTCTCTGAAAGCATTTCCTTCTTCCCCACCACTGTCCACCACCTGCATCATCTACAAATGGGGGTCTTCTTTTGTTACCATTTTGAGCTTTTAATTTCACCAGTCACTTGGATGATTTCCACATTTCCATCTACTCTTCCTCTCCAAGTACCTCGTTAGCCTTTCCCATTTACTCCTGACCTTTCAGAAAAAGGTTATTTGAGCTCTTTTCTGCTCTCGCAATTTTCTGAAGCCTTTTAAATGTGTTTATTCTTCCCCAGGATGAAGAAGCAGTTGCAAAAATGAAACAAATAACTCAGCTCCATGTATCAATTACAACAGAAGAATAAATGTCAAACCGACTCTTCTTGGAGGCTATGTGACATATTTCTTGCCCTGGGCTGATTTGCCCCGTCATGTCATTTAAGACTGTTTCAACCCAAATGTCAAGCTGGTCAGGGTGCGGTGCAGCAGATGTTCTCACACATCAACACTGGGAGCTGGCCGGGGAAGTGGTCCACACAACGATTTTCAAATATGCATATCCTAGGACTAAGCAATGCTGTCCTGAGGAGCCCCTCAAGGAAATACTTCCAAGGAGGGACAAAGGCACATGTGAAGAATTCTTTATAAGTATTAAAAAATGAAATGAGTTTACCTGGTCCAGCATATTTAAGAAACTAAGGAGAGAAAGGGGCTCAGCTTATGCTCATGAGAGGTTTTAATTAGCGCGGTAAATGTGATACGGTAACGTGATGTCATGGGCTTTGAAAGCAGAACTGGATTTGCCCCCCAGCTCTCTACTTAAAAGCTGTACATTTTGCAACATGATACCTGTGTGTCTAGAGCCAGGTTTATCTTTACAAGAGAGAAGAAAAAGCATCCTTTGTATGCTTGCTCATTGAGAAATCATGTGTGGAGGTATATACATATCATCAATCTATCAATCTCGACTAGCTTTGCAATTGGCACATATGTTTAATAAATGACAGTACAAATTTGTCTACTTATCCCTATGTTTATGTAGCCTGTCCCTGTCTCTGGACAAAGAAGAAAATAGACTTCAGCAGTATGATCTATTTAAGGAAATATACCGACATATTAACAGTAGTTAACTTTGAATGTCAGAATTATATTTTTCTGTGCTTTCCAATTTTTCTCAATGAGCAGTTATGATGCTTATAATCACCTGATATTGACTGACTAAAATGTAAAAACAAAACACAACAGAAAAAAAATAATGCAACATAAAGTTCTCATTGAGATTTCAGGTTTCTCACCTAGACAAAAATATACTATTACCAGGCAGGACAACACCATCCTTCTCAACAACCAAACCACCATTTGCCTTTGCCAGTCTGGTTTCTATTTTCATATTCGTTCCATTAAAATGACGCAGCAGAGCTGTGTCTAACACAACTGTTAAACTCCGTCCAAACCAGTACACTCTGAAAGGTCCTAAGCCGAGTCTAGGAATAAGATTTCACTGCTATTGTAACTGAGCCTAATCCAGTTCATGTGTCGATGCTGAACATTTCAGAATGAGTACCAACTGCTAGACAGATTGAAAAAAAAAAATGAAACACTTAGATCTTTATGACCCAGCTGGGCCCGTAATAACGGTCTCACCAGGGAAGGTTTCTCCTAAAGTGAGCAAAACCGCTTAGCTTGACCAGAAAAAACAACAACGTGAGTATCTAATGCAGAATCCAACTTTCAAACTTAGTGATGACACTCTTGGCTTTTAAAGTAAAGTTGATCAGAAATTGATCCTGGCATCGCCTCTTCCTCCTTCCTATTTTAGCTCTAAAACACAAGGAGCATTATGACCCCCTCCTCAAATAAACAGCCCAAAACACCACACAGAAGACCCTCCAGGAGAATTTCAAATATGAAAATTAAAATATTATCTCCTTAACTGAAGAAATTAAAACTTATATTTCAGATGTAGAAACAGACTGTTCAGAGGATCTCTTACTTATTCATACAACTGGTGAATGAGTTCCAAAGCCATTGCTGAATCTCTAAATAACAGCTTTTGAAACACCCAAGTGGGGAGGAGAATGCAAGCCTCAGAAACATAGATCAGTTTTAAGCATTTATGGGGGAAAGATGAATTAATTATTCGCCAAGGTAAGATGAAACAATCAGGGTCATTAACAACACCAGAGCTGTGATTGTAAGATCTTAAAACTGATTAACTGTGAATTCCAACATTCATCAACTGATTTCCATTCATCAACTGATTGTCAGGAAACATACAAATTCATGCCTCGCCTCCGATGGACTTCTCCATCTATGCAATACCACTTGCACGGTGGAACTTACCACATCCACAAGTGAATCCATCAATCACCTCCGCCTCAGCCTGCTGTCTGTGGCTACAGACATCCACCATGCCCCCCAGATGAAAGCCCTTCTCTTATCTCCTGCATTTAATTATTCTCCAAAGTCTGTGTCAGGGTAACCTTTAGACTTCAAACTTGGTGAGCAATCCCTGGGGCCGGGGCAGTAGTCTCATCAGTCTCCCTGCCTGAGTTCTGCTCATTGGAATCAATCTTCCATTCCTTCCTTCAAAACCAAATACAGACGGGATCATCAGTGGCTGCCGGTCAGTTCCTCACTGCCCAGGGAGCAGAATCCCTCTTCTTTGCCTCTGAAAGATTTCTCCATAATCTCTCTGCATCTCTTCTTTCCAACTGTATCCTCCGGCACTCCATCCATCCAACTCATTTCACTGTCCAGTGCCTTACCTCCCAAACCCTCTGTCCCCACCATATTCCCCTTGTTTCTGTAGATTGGGCTCTCCCAATCCCTTATCTCTGTGAGTTCCCTTTTGTAGAGTCGACTTCACCCTCCATTCCTGCCCACACAACGGCTCCCTGATTCACATGCGTGACTCTATCAGCAAGTCCTCTGGGATGCTCCAGGCATGACACACACCATCCTATGTTCTCCACAAGTTTTTTGTTTTGTTTTGTTTTTTTAACTGGAATGGTTTCACATGTCAACTTTTAGTGCATCTGATTTGACCAGGACTTTGTCCAGGGCAGGCAGACTTTGCCTGGACCCTAAGAAAGTTTTGGGTTGGAATCTGCATTGGTTATTGATTTACTGCCTGTCAACTCTAAATTCACCCTTTTTGACTGCTCTGTAAAACCAGATCTGGGCCAGTTTCTTTACTTCTTTTTTTTTCTGTGCCAACTGGCACTGAAACTTTGTCAGTAGAGGGCACTGGGGAGATACTGCAGGAGTGAGGGTTTTGCCTCCTTGTTCCAGGGTGCTGGGAGGGTCTGTCCCTTCTCCAGCGGCTTGGCAACTGCAGCACATAGAAACCGGTGGTACCCAGCAGCAACTCAGGGGATCTCCCCTCAGGAGGGTTTACACCATCCTGTGCCCAGCTTTCCCTGGGAACTCTAAGGGGCGGATTTCTGGAACAAGTGCTATGCTTCCAGCTGGGGTAATGCTACCCCCTCCAGGGGACATTTGGCCATGTCTGGAGCCACTTTTGGTTGTCACACTAATAGGTGGTAGGGAGAAATCAGGATGTTGAGAAACACTCTATGAGGCACAGGACTGCACCCATGACCAACAACTCTCTGACCCACAATGTCACAATGCGGAGTTTCAGGACCCCTGCTCTGCAGCAAGGTGTCAGCACGGCAGCGTTGGGGCAGGACAAAGGAAGGGCTAGAGAGGGTTCCAGGGTTTCCTTTCAGGCCTGGGGTTAGTGCCTCCTTATATCTACTATCTCTGAATTCTCTGAAACTCTTTTCCTTTCTGGCTAGCTTGTTACTCCAATCCCCTATTACAGCCACTAATTTCTTTTCCATTTAATATAATTGGCTTCCATATAACACCCGGTGCTCACCCCAGCAAGTGCCCTCCTCCATGCCCATCACGTATTTCCCCCTCTCTCACATCCCTCCACCCACCCTCAGTTTGTTCTCTGTATTGCAGAGTGTCTTATGGTTTGCTTGCCTCCCTCTCTGTTTGTAACATTTTCCCCCCTCCGTCTCCCAATGTCTTCTGGTAAATTTCTCCTATTCCACATATAAGTGAAAACATGGTATCTGTCCTTCTCTGCCTGACTTATTTCACTTAGCATAACAACCTCAAGTTCCATCCACATTGCTACAACTGGCCAGATTTCATTCTTTCTCATTATCATGTAATACTCCATTTATATATAAACCACATCTTCTTGATCCATTCGTCAGTTGATGGACATTTAGGCTCTTTCCATGATTTGGCTATTGTTGAAAGTGCTGCTATGAACACTGGGGTACATGTGGCCTTATGCATCAGCACTCCTGTATCCCTTGGGTAAATCCCCAGCCGTGTTATTGCTGGGTCATAGGGAAGTTCTATTGTTAAATTTTTGAGGAACCTCTACACTGATTTCCAGAGCAGCTGCACCAGTTTGCATTCCCACCAAGAGTGTAGGAGGGTGCCCGTCTCTCCACATCCTCACCAGCATCTATAGTCTCCTGATTTGCTCATTTTAGCTACTATAGCCGCTAATTTTCTGTAACACACTTCTCTTGCTCAGATGACTGTGTGCTGCTTCTCTCCTGATTGGACACTGACTGATACAGAGGGACGCATCCATTCATTCCAACAGATTCTCAGTAAGGGCTTATCAGACTCCCTGACATTATGCTGAGATCAGAGGAGACAGCAGTGAAATCACAAATGTGGATTCTGTCCTCCTCAAGCTTGTAGTTTACGAATCAAAACAGACCAGCAAGTGTTGTACATGTACGGCACAGCAAGGGTAGAATGGGATCTGAAAAATGACGGAAGCCTGACTTATCACGGAGGCCAGAGAAGTGGCTAAGTCCAAACTTTGCATATGCTTAAGGAAATAAACGAACTGAAATAATAATGTTGTTTTATTTCAGTGATTCAACTATCTAGCCACTGTGGGGGTTTGATGCAGTGAGGTCAGTAGCCATTTGAAACTCAAGGATTTTACTCATTTATTTTCTTAGAAGTAGAATTCACTATAGATTTAGTTCAATGAGAATATTTTAGCTCAATTCACAAACTATCAATAATACCATTGCTCCGTTTGTTCCTTTTCATTATTTTGAGCTTCTTGAGTGAACTATCTTGTTTTAACCATTTAAAAATATTTATTTATTTTGAGAGAGAGAGACAGTGCAAGCTGTGGATAGGCAGAGAGAGAGAGAGGGAGGGAGAGAGGAAGATGGGGCAGGGGGGAGGGGAAGCTGAGGAATCCCAGCCACAGAGCCTGACATGGGACTTGAACTCATGAAACCTGAGATCATGACCTGAGCCGAAATCAAGAGTTGGACACTTAACTGACTGAACCCCCCATCCCCACCCTGCCAGGTGCCCGTTTTTGTATGCATTTCTATTCATCACAGCACTGACCCTACTGCGCAACACGATATGCTTGTTGAATTAATACCTGCCCATGTGTTTTCTATCTCGCTAATTCAGATCATAACATAATTCAGGTGAAAAGAGCACTAAAACCAATGTCATGAGGGCTATGTTGCAATCTCATCGCTGGCACTACAGACCTTGGATGGCTCATATTCCTCCGAGACCTACCTTTCTCATTTCTAAACTAAAGAATTTGGAAGAGAGGTTTTTCAAAGTCTCATTAAGTTACAAAATTTTCAGATACAGCATTAGAAGATAAGAATATACACGTCTTATCCATCTTTATGAAATCTTATTAAACAGTGTGATTTGAGCGCATCTGACGCATCTGGTCCCCAATTCTGTCACTTGTAAAATAAAACTGACCTGTAACAGGGGTTAGCAAACTGTGGCCCTTGGGACAAATGACAGAAAATAAGTCACAAAGTTTAAAATATTTACTATCTTGTCCTTTGGAAAAAAAGTTTGTTCAGCCCTAGTTGCTAAGGTCTTTCCTACTTTTCCTTCTTAAGTCTCTGCTAGGACTTTCTAACTAATCCACTTGCTGTCTAAAAGTTCTTAACATATGAATTTTAAGGCGGTTTTTTCTAGCTTTGAAAAGAATGCTGGTGCAACTTTGATGGGGATTGCACTGAATGTGTAGATTGCTTTGGGTAATAATGACATTTTCACAATGTTTATTCTTCCAATCCATGAGCACGGAATGTTTTTCCATTTCTTTGTGTCTTCTTCAATTTCCTTCATAAGTCTTCTATAGTTTTCAGCATACAGGTCTTTTACATCTTTGGTTAGGTTTATTCCTAGGTATTTTATGGTTTTTCGTGCAATTGTGAATGGGATCTGTTTCTTGCTTTCTCTTTCTGTTGCTTCATTTTTGGTGTATAAGAATGCAACTGATT
>NC_043701.1:116201312-116213681 GCF_006229205.1 Suricata suricatta | reverse complement strand
GGAATGTTTTTCCATTTCTTTGTGTCTTCTTCAATTTCCTTCATAAGTCTTCTATAGTTTTCAGCATACAGGTCTTTTACATCTTTGGTTAGGTTTATTCCTAGGTATTTTATGGTTTTTCGTGCAATTGTGAATGGGATCTGTTTCTTGCTTTCTCTTTCTGTTGCTTCATTTTTGGTGTATAAGAATGCAACTGATTTCTACAATAGCCAAATCATGGAAAGAGCCTAAACGTCTATCAACTGATGAATGGATCAAGAAGATGTGGTATGTGTGTGTGTATATATATATATATATATATATACACACCCATATACATATACAATGGAGTACTACATGGCAATGAGAAAGAATGAAATCTGGCCATTTGTAGGAAAGTGGATGGACCTTGAGGGTGTCATGCTAAGCGAAATAAGTCAGGCAGAGAAGGATAGATACCATATGTTTGCATTCATAGGTCTAACAGGAGAGACCTGGCAGGGGACCATGGGAAGAGGAAGGGGGAAAGAGAGTGGGGGAGAGTGAGGGACACAGATCAAGGGAGACTACCAAATACTGAAAATGAACCATGAACTGAAGGGGGAGGGGGAGGGAGGGAGGGAGTGATGGTCATGGTGGGAGGCACTTGTGGGGAGAAGCACTGGGTGTTATATAGAAACCAATTTGACAATAAACTATTAAAAATAAATAAATAAATAAATAAAAGTTATTAACAATGTTTTTCAAACAAAAAATGTAGTGCATTTTGATTAATGACCTACCAACATATTAAGGACATTGGACTTCTTTTATTTGGAATAGAGTCAGAAGGTTACAAAAGAGTACTGTTACAACCCCCGTGGGTTTGTGACATTAAGGGGTTAACCCTGGAAGCTGTCCACACAGCAGGGATAAAAATAAGTAATATAATATTTACATAAATGTTAGATCCTTTAGATCCCCAGCTGTTAGATGTCTGAGTGGCTGGCATGTGCCAGGTAACCAGTGAGTTCTAGTTGGGCGGATCAGCCAGGGGGTGTGCCTTCTCAACACATTCTCCAGGGATGCTAGGTATCCATTCTCTAAGAATCTGGCAGCACTGAGATAGGTACACATGACAAATTACTGTCCTATCCACTTCTTTCTATTACTGAAGCTATAAATGCAGTCTCTAGATACACTTTTCTCTAGTGGAAATGTGTTTATTTTGTACTCAGATCATGCTTACTCAGGGTACACTATAATTCAACTCACATCATTAAACTGAGCAAATATAATGTCTCTCTTTCTTCTAAACTTCTGGATTTTCTCTTTCCTGCTTAATATTTTTTAGAAGGCACACCAATCAATAGCAACTCCATAAAAATGACAAGCCCACATGATCGCAGCTGATATGATCCTAGCAAGGTATACTTGGTTTTTGTGATCAGCCTGCAAATATCCTCACATCACCCCAGATTTCACTCTGGAAAATGGACCAAAATAAATCCATCTAGGCTGTAGGAAAAGCTGAGGCTGTGAAATATTTTAAGTTTCTCACCTTCTCAGTTAACCAGTGTGGCTACGGGCAGTGTGGCCTGCGGTCCCTGCAGTCCTACCATGTGAACACAGAATGGCAAGTTATATAAAGACAAGGACACAGGTGACCTAATGGGGCAAACGCCCTGCGTGCATAGGCCTTCATGAGACTGACCTGGCTGGTGAGATCAGAAGGGTGCCTGAAAGAGTCTGCTGTCCCCAAATTCTTCCCTCATCATCCTCCCTCATGGCACTTGAAATACTAAAATCCTTTGGATTTTTATGATTTCCCCATCTTTGGGGTATGTCATCAAAATGCAAATAACTCTTGTAGAGAATTGTCTTAATTTCTAGTTAGCTGTTACTTAAATTAATGCAAATCTGATATGAAGTCCTAAAGAATGCAGGAGTTGAAATAAGAAGGCCAAAGATCAAAAACAAAGAAAGCTAAAGGCACCTGGGTGGCTCTATTGGTTAAGTGTTTGACTCTTGATTTCAGTTCAAGTCATGTTCTCATGTTCTCATGGTTTGTGAGTTCGAGCCCTATTGTCAGGGCAGAGACTGCTTGAGATTCCCTTTCTCTCTGTGCCCCTTTCCTTCTCCCCCCCCTCTCAAAAATAACTAACATTAAAAAAACAAAAATATGGCTGAGCACAGCATGGAAGGAAATAAGAACAGGACCCTGGGGGCAGCACTCAATTCTCCAACATCATTTAAGTCAGGGGTTGGCAAAACTAAACCTGGCAGGCCAAATTCAGCTCATTGTTTGTTTTCCTCATATGGCCATGATCTAATAAGCATGATTTTGACTATTTTAAATGGTGGAAATAAAAAAAAAATCTCAAAAGATGAGTAATACTTAACACGTGAAACTAATCTGAAATTCAAATGTCAGTGTCCATCCACAAAGCTTACTGGAACACAGCCATGATCGTCCACTTATGTATTGTCTTTGGTTCATTTTGCATTAGAGCAGAGTTGAGTAGCTTCAACTGAGAACATATGGTCCACAAAGCATAAATATTTACTAGCTGGCCCTTTTTAGAGAAAGTTTTCCAATATCTGGTTTAAGTCATACAGTCTGGCTTCATACTGCAGACTCTATTCAGAAAATAAAAGTTATGCTCTTAATACAAGCTACCATTTTTTGTTGGGCGGCTTAGTGATCATCCGCTCTCCCTTGAGCATAGGCCTTGGTGAGCCTCAGCCCCGACAGCAGTTGTATATCAGGAACACGTATGGCACCCTCCCCACCCCCCATGATAAGCTGAATAATTGTGGTTTTCTCCATATGTTTCCATCTCCTCTGACATTCTGAGTCCTGATACAGAGGCCTCCTGGGGCTCTTACCTGACTGACTCACTATTTGATACACCTAGCTCAGAGCGTGGATGAAGTGGATTTACCATTTCTGTTTATTTTTCCTTGAACTTGGAGTTGGATACCTGAGAAGTCACAGCAAAGGCAAGTAAGTGGAAGAAGGCACCAATCCATTGGAGGCAAGAAGGCTAGGGAGAAATCAGGGCAGAGATCAGGTCAGAAGCACCATCTCTAGAGATGGGTGTAAGTGTGCCTTAGAGCTGGAAACTAGTGCTGGAAAGAACTACAAGTGGAGGGCAGGGTGACCAGAAGATGGAGGTTTTTGCTACTGGCACTGGTAAAGAAACAAACAAACAAAATCCCCTGTAATATAAGCACATATTTGTCCCTGACTGAGCTAACCCCATATGCTCAGTTTTCAGAACTATGTTGAATGTATGTCTTGTTCATGTCCAGAGTCCAGGAATCTGAGACAGGAAGCAGGTATGAACTGTTATCTTTCTTAATGAATAAACTTAAAATTTCCTATAGTCTAGTTCTAATCTCAACTTTAATACCTAAGCCCCTGCATGGGGATTGAGAAATAGCATTCAGTTTACCAGATCTGATGACCTTTCCTCAATGTCCAATCTTTCTTGGTAACCTGTTTGCTTCCTTGTTTTTAATGGGTCTTGAGACCGTGTATAGACCTACAGGTTGCTTCCTAAGCTCCAGTCTAGTAGCTAGAGTCTTGCTCCTCTTTTAAATACATGGCATAAATATGCCTATTACACAGGAGGCAACATGCGTCCTAGGAGGCTGAACACTTGAACCATACTCATTCTAGCTTCCCTGATCCACAGAGATCTCTGAGTTTGAGGCTGCCATTTACAATGTCTTGTAATCTGATATTTGAGACTCCCTCCTAACCTCATCATTTTTATACACATCATACTCCACTTCCTCTAGACTGTGCTTGGTCTCCATCCCAATGACTGTCCCAATGACAATGTCAAGCCACTACAGACTCCAAAGTGGGATAGATTTCCCAAGTGTCAGTGATGAAAAGGTTAGTGTATACGGTTTGTAAATTATTTTGGTGATGCCTAGAGTCCCATGGGGGGAAGGGCTTAGGCATCACGTAAAATGACTTAGAGGGATAGAAGAAGGCTTTTGGGTACTCTAGAGGCTTCACCCCCTGGAGCCAGAGAAGTTTCTGCTTTCTTTCTCATTTTGGTTTAAGCAATGGAGTTGGTAAAACAAAAGTTTGAAAAGCAGTGGTGATAAAATGTTACTTAGCTTGAGATTATCAGGGTTATAGTTGAAATAATTAACAGTGTGATACAACAATGGACCAATCAGAATGGATACTAGTATGGGGGTCTACCAGAAGTCCCCTTTTAGTTGTTGGATCGAGGGGAGACCTGGAGAGTTGTGGGTTGGGAAATCAGATGACCAGGGCAGTAGAGGGGTAGAAGGGACACATGGGGATCTGAGACCACTGCTTCTTACCAACCAGTGTAAAAAATATTTCAATTTTCATAACCAGTATGGCTCTATCTTGGGAGCTACTCAGCCAATCAGGGATGGAGTTAGGACTCTAACTTAGATCTTCATTTCCTGGGGAAAAATACACAACTCTTTAATACTGGTAGTTATGTTACCATTTTTAACAATGACCTCAACATGTAAAAAAAGAGAAGTATTCTTTCTGAATTTCTAACGTCATCAACTCACGCCAGTAAAGTAGTAGGTATTGCATAACTGATTATGAAACATTCTAATGTACTTCCTTTTACATTTCCTTATTCTCATGCATTCTAGAAGAAGAGGTTCTAAAGACACCTAACCAATTTTTGAATATTTGAAAACTGCATTAATGGAAATAGACTGTCTGTTTGACAAATATCCCTTTTTAGTCAATTTTCAAATTCTGAGATCAGTGCAGATAGTTACAAAGATCAGCATGAGGCTGCAAGACACTATCATCAGAGAATACTTCTGGGGACAACCAGCATCCGTGTATCATTTTCTAGTTTGTCAATGAGCATTTTTTGAAAGGAAATTCTGAAATGCATGATTCGTTACAATAACGTGCTTTCAGTTTCCCTCTGGAATGATAAAGCCTAATTACAGGCTTATGTAACATGGTACCTCGCTTGTAAATTTGTGAAAGAACCTTCTTTTGTTGACAGGTCTAGTGTCTGCCATCTGTTTGCATGGGATGCAGCGCGGGTGCTCCCCTAATTGGCCATAAATTAGGTGCCAGTAGCAGGCTCCTGACAGGAGGCTTCAGTTCCACTTTGGTTGTTTTCCAAGCTGTGAATTCGACATTTGGTGGGAAGAGCCATGTCCCTTCTGTGAGTACAGAAACACGTGCTTTGGGTTCTACGTGCAGGCTCTCCACTCTGTCATTCTGTTAAAAGGCCTCTCTCCAGCTGTCCTCTCAGTGTATATCCTCAGGATCAACTTCTGCCAATTAGGCAGAAAAACTGCTACATCAGAGGGGCTCCCATGCCTTCTGCAAGAAGAGAAGGGCGTGTTTACTGAACACTTACTACAGGCCCTATGGTGTGCATGGACCTTCATGTACAATGAACTGTTTGATCTTCCAACAGTTGTCAGTTTAGGAAATAGGAACTTATTTTGCAGATGGGGAAACTGAGACTTAGAATTTAAGTAACTGCCCATATTAAGTGCTAAGTAATGGCTCAAATGTTGCAGTCACTATTCAACTACTGACTTTTATTTGACAAAGCCCATACACTGGCCAGTGCAAAGTATGTATGACTACATTTGAAATAAAAGAGAAAACTTGGATGAGGGCCAAAGTGTGGACAAGATGCTATGTGGTGCTCCTTCACTCCTCAGAACCACAGTTAACTAAATTGAAGAAGTAAGACCAGATGGGCCACAATATTCCATCTCGTTTGTTTCTCTGATTAATCTGGGCTTTATCATTTACCAGGAAATCTTATCAAGTTATTAAACTTCTATGGGCTTCAATTCTTTCTTCTGTTGAACATCCTGTCTACCTTCCAGGTGGGATGCCATGCATTTGAAAATTCCCAAATTATAAAGATTTTAGGAATAGAAGCTGATGGGTTTTCCTGTCCACCCTATACACCCGGCACATCCTCACTCCAACTCCAAATCCTTCTCTGGCTAGATTTTCTCGCTTTACACTTTATTTATTTTTTTAAGATTTTATTTCTAAGCAATCTCTATACCCAATATGGGGCTTGAACTCATGACCTTCAGGTCAAGAATCAGATGCTTTTCCAACTGAGCCAGACAGATGCCATTCTTGCTTTATATTTTAGAGTTAAGGTCCAGGCCATATTGAGTTCCCATAACTTTCCTTATCTAAATCTCTACACATTTTCTACCTCTTCTCTTAGAAAATAGAAGAAAAGAAGCATACATTCTCCAAGTATTTGTTCCTTTTTTGCCCACAATTTCCATCAAATAGTCTAATAGTATTTAATTTCCTCCATTTTCCTGGATGCATGTATGTGCTTGTCACAAGGACGCTTTCCAAGATCCACCAATGCCTCATGCTCCCCTTTCCCTTCCCTTTCCTACTCCCGTTCCTTCCTTCCATCCTCCATCCCAAATTATTGAAAGAAAGAACCCTTAGTCTGGGTGATCTCACTTCCTTAGCCCCCACTCACTCTCTGCAACCTGCATTCCATTCTCACCACTTGACTGAAGTTTTTTTTCTCCCAGGATACTGAACTATTGGCCTTTTCTCTATCTGTTGGCCTCTTGGCTTCCACATGCATTGGACACCCCTGACTGCCCTTCTTTTCTTGAATCTTCTCTTGGATTCTGAGGTTTCCTGCACCTGCTCTGATAGCTAACACATCAGTTCTTTTCACTGGTTGTGTCTTCTTCTGCCTCATTCTTAAATATAAGAACTTTCCCAAGTTTTATCCTTGGTCCTTCTATCTTCTCTATTCTTTTACACAAGTCCATCTAGTCCAATGGCTTTAGCTGCTAACTCTATGTAAGCAAATTTGAAGTTAATTTTATGTTAACTCCAATGAGAGTTCTTGTCCCACGTTTTCTATCTCCTACAGACCATCTGTTCTTGAGTGTCCCACTTGTATGTCAAGTTCATTGTATTTTTGATGGAATACCACTATGCTTCCCCAACTGATTCTTCTCCACATCTTCTAGATCATCTCTAAATCCTGACTACACCCCTAGTTTCTTCCTTGCCCTTTCCATTCAGTCAAGGAGTAATTACTTGGGTTTTACCTTTTCATCCTAATGCATTCCTCCTCTAGCCAGTCTCATGAGCACCACTTGGATGTACAGCTGCTAATCAGATATCCCCCCTAAAGGAATTTACAGAGCCTTCTGGGATTATTCTTCCAAATACAGTAATATAGTGATGCTATTTTGTTATATAGAACTGTCAGTTACCCTCATCCCAACAATGAGTGTTCTTGGTGAACCAGCCCCAACATTTCTGTGGAGCATCTGTCACCATACCTTTTCCAACTCCCCTGACATAGCCCCATGCCAACCAGCTGCAGTGGTTCCCTGATCCCTCATGAGTGGAGTGCTGCTGTGCCTTTCATTCTACGCGTCTTGCCTCTCCTGTACTTCCAAATCCATCTAACCATACCGCAAGCATGTGCTCTGGACCCTTCCTACATTCTGCCTTGTGCATAGGCTGCATCTGCTCTAGTAGAAGTGAATCTCCAAAACCAGCATCTGTGCTGCCCCTCAGACTCTCCTCACAGCACTGACCACAACTCCTTGTTCACAGTAGATCCTCAGTAAGACATGAGGCAATCAACGTAAAGAAGAAGCAGGCTATGTTGTTTCTGGGAACCAGATGAAGAATATCTGTCAGATGTCAGTCTGCAGCTGTGTTACTGCTCTGGTTCTAGAGACCCAGTGCTGAGATATGTGCATCTAGGGGGGTCTGTCTCCCCCTTGAGTTCACGGGGCTCCACATTCAACTCCATCATCTGGACAGCTCACCTCTGGCCCCCATGGCATGCCCCACGGACACTCACAGCCTCTTCCAGCCCCATGGGCTACACTAACGGGGTGCTTTAAGTGCTTTCCCTTGGGTCAGGCCCTTGGCTTTTCTGTTAAATTTACACACACACACACACACACACACACACACACACACACACACACACACGGCAATGAGGAAGAGCCTGGAGGACTGCCTCCAGATAGCTCTCACATGCCTTTCACCCAGGTCCTTGGAGAGTCCTTAATCTGATCCTTGTAGTTAACTGATAACGCCCTCAGGCAATGAGACTAGCAAGGACAGAAGGGAGAGAAGGAACAGGGGTAGGCATCATCCAACACAACTTGAATGACCCTAAATATATGCCTATGTCTAAAATGACGTTTTCTCCAAAGACATCTTCCTTAATCTCTTACAGAGGTCTGGGTGTGGGAGAATAGAGATAAATCAAACAAGCTGGAGGGATGGTCCATCTCTTAATAATGATACTAGTAATATTATGCATTCTATAACGGTCATAATAATAATGATTATTACTCTGAAAATTAACAGAAATAACTAGCATCGTTAAGATCATCCAAGGTAAAAACAAACAAACAAAAAACAACACTGGGACCCATGTTTTCCTGATGTGCTCCCATGAATCTTCACAACGTCTCAGTGAACAGTGCATTATCGCCCGTGCATGAATGAGCTAACTGCAGTGAGGCTCGTAATGGTTAAGCACCCTGTGAAAGATCTCAAGGGCAAAATGGACAATAGCGAATGAGAATCACAGGGAAGGAGAATTCCTTCCCATTCCAAGAAAAACAGGGAATGAGAATCAAATATAAAACTCATTTTAAAATGAAACAATATAAATGATATCTAATCCCAAGAACTGATGTATCCCACTGACAGGGACATGCAGGACGCCTAATAAAGCAATGTACTCACTCTCTGTCAATGACCAGGCAGGTCACCGCCTCTGCAGCAATTACGTTGGCTGTCCTCACATCCTCCCTGTGTAAAAAAGAGGGAGATCAAAGTAAAATCACTTTTAACATCAAAGAGAAGGGTTCATTGTGATTAATTTCGGGAAAAATGGTAAGTTATGTCTACTTCTGAGATTTATCCACCCCCAGGGTTAAGCTTTGTTCATAGTTGAAATCTCCTCATCCCGAGGAACAACCTTACTTTTACAATTAATCCCACAAATCCTATAGTTAATAATCCAGGAGCTATAATTTTCTATCTTAAAGGTTCATTTCTAGAAGTGAAGCAAAATTTTACATCATCACTCCCTGTACTCTTTGGGGAATGAATGAATGAACTGGATCATGACAAGGATGGGAATGGACGAGGGTAATTAGAATTTTTAGGGGATATTTCTGGGCATTGAGTGTCTAATCCATTTGTGTATGAATTTATTATTAGAACCTTGATAACAATGGATCTGTTTTAATTATCACCTTAGAGACTCTGTTTTAATGTGGCTAACCTTTTGACAACTTATAATACACAGTTATTCATCTATACCAGAAGACTCTTTGACAAATTTTAATCGCTGATTGAAATCTATATATCAGTTTCTTTGGAAGCATCCAATTTGTCACTTCAGGCATATCTACCGACCTCTTAAACCTTTAAAACTTTGTTAAAACTTTGTTCTTGTATTTCTCATCTTACCCAGAGGTCAAAGATTTTGTAAATTAACATTAACATTTCATTCTGAGCTACTAAAAATCTAAAAATAGTATTACCGCATGGAAACATTAAGTTATACTTGAAATATACTCCTTTTCCTAGAAAAGTAAAATTTCTAAGTTAATATAATTAATAATAAATCTACATTTGAAATGCATTACAGAGAAACATACATAGAAATAAGATAATGTAAAGAATACATCCTAAAAATCATAGCCAAACATCATAGGTCTCTAAATAACAGGCTTTTCAAGTCTTGGAAAAAAAGATGTACCCACTGAATTTTTAATATTTTCAAAATACAGTACATTCTCACACATAGGTCTGAACTCAACAACTCTTTCACTGATCTATTGTCTTTCACTGTTGCTACACCATGCTATTAAAATTACACTTGCTTTATAATAGCCATCAGTATTGAATATTTGGTAAAACAAGTTCTCCCTTACTCAAATTATTTTTTAGAAATATCTTAGGGCACCTAGGTGACTCAGTCACTTAAGCATCCAACTCTTGATTTTGACTCAGGTCATGATCCCAGGGTCATGGGGTCAAGCCCTGAGTCGGGCTCTCTGCCGATGGTGCAGAGCCTGCTTAGGATTCTCTTTCTCTCTCTCTCTGCCCACTTACATGCATGCTCTCTCCTTCAAAATTAAACACTAAAAAAAAAAAAAAAGAAATATCTTGATGATATTGTTAAGCATTCATACTTCACAGAGACATTAAAAACATTTTTCCACTTCTATAGGAACCTATGTTGAAATTCTGGGAGAGTTGTATTACATTTACACATTAATTTTGGAAAAAGGATTTTTGATTATATTAATTTTCCATACAATGGATGACAGAACACTCTTCTTTAAGTAAGATTTCTTAATCTTTTTTTGCTATGTCCAGATATTTTTTAAACAAGTAATTCTTGGGTGTTTTATAACAATGCTTTTTCTTATAAAAGCAATCTGTTTCCATTTCTGTTTCTCATTGGTTTATTGCTATTAAAGAAAAGAAGCTGTTGGTGATTGTATATTTTTAAAAAATTCTTTTTACATTTATTTATTTTTGAGAGAGAGGCAGAGCATGAGTGGAGGAGGGGCAGAGAGAGAATGGGAAACACAGAATTCAAAGCAGGCTCCAGACTCTGAGCTGCCAGCACAGAGCCTGATGCAGGGCCTGAACCCGTGAACCATAAGATCATGACCTGAGCTGAATCAGATGCTTAACCAACTGAGCCACCCAGGTGCCCCGATGATTGTATATTTTTAATCCACGTGCCATAATAAGCTCTCTTCTGATTCTACAACTTATTATGGTCTCCTCAGCTCCCAGTAGGATTCTACCAGCATCTGCCTCACATCCTCACCCTCCAGTAAAACTGGCCACCATTGTTCTCTGTTGAACACTTCATGTGCCTCCCACCAGGACTCCTTCACTCTCTTTCCAGGCCCAGGACGTGCTTCCCCAACTCCTTGACTAGTTCACCCCTGCTGACCCTTTAGATCTTGGCCCACATGTCCCTGCCTCAATGAACTAGAATCACCTGTGCTCATGGCCCTATGTACCTCTCCACCCAAGCACCTGTCAGTGTGCAACTTAGACATTTATTTGTGTGATCACTTGGTCCCTTGGATGATTCTATCCCCCTCCCCCTAAACCACAGGAGGGGCAATTCCCTGGCTGGTTTTACTCCTTGTTTTACACAGAATGCCGGGCCTGTGGGAGGTGCTTAGCAGGTGTGTGGTACAAGATGGCACAGCTTGGAGCCCACAGGTAGGACTACACAGAGCAGGCTCTGGACTCGCCTTGTGCTGGTTTCATGAGACAAGCTACAAACTATGGGAAAGTCTCAAGTGTGGGAACGGTAAGACGGCCCACTCACTGGAGGGTATGAAATGTGATCAAGGGACTTTTATCCTAATGTCCAACTGGTGGACAGTAGTGTGCTCTTCCATTTATTCTGATTCTTCTCATCTCTTGTGCGGCCAAGCTGTCCAGCGTTTTGTGAAAAATTCCTACTCAATGGAGCACTGATTTTCTTTCTGCTCCAAGAGAGCAGACAGTATGTTTTCTACTCCATCATCATTTTCTGAGCGAGAATTGTCAGTGCAGGGGACACAACAGGCAGAAAACCTCACTAATGCCCACCATTGGGTCTTTCATTTATTGTGTGAATAACTTATTTCTTTTTTTTTTTAAGGTAACATTCTTATTTTAATGTATTTATGATAAGTAAGTCAATGATGTATTTCATCTCTTTTCTCCTAGCTTTTGATGAAAATGCAGTTAATATAGCAGATATATTCAAAAAAGGTACAGGACATTGGCATTGAATTTCCATTTACTATGTCCAATAATTGATGCACATAAGCGATCTTTGTAGTATTATATAATATTATATATTCATAATTGATAACATAAGAGGCTCCTTTGTATATATACTACTATATAATTGATATAAGACAGTTGTAAATGCAATAGAAGTGTGTCTTGGGCTTTTCCCTTATTATTTTCTTTACTTTTTTTTTTTTCTCTTCTTTTTTTTGGTGGTGGGGGTGGTTATGTTTAAATGAAGTTGCTTTTACAACACCAAAGACTTAATCATCCATTTCCTACATAAAAGGTAGCTACTTTTTTGCATGGACCTCAAGCATATTGTAGTATAGAGGTGGAATTTAAGGAAAGGTACTAAGCAGGCTGTGTTGTAGCCTATGAACAAGTAATATATTGTATCATTTATCTTGAATGTATCATAGATAAGCTGCTATATAACGATTGTCACTTCAGATAGCTGTGAAATTAGGTGATTAACTAGTTGTTACTTAACCTTCTAATTTCTGTATAAGTCTAATTACATGAAACAGAAGTTGGTGTTTTGATTTTTTACTTTGCTT
>NC_043701.1:116177104-116201212 GCF_006229205.1 Suricata suricatta | reverse complement strand
TAGTCTGAGAAACCAAAAAACAGAACTCCTATCCTAGCTTTGTAGAAAACATCATATTAAATCTGAATTTTCCTAAAATATATTACCATCTTGACAATTTAGAGATTGCTCACAAAGTCCTCAAAATATAATATACACAAAATAATGCTTTCTTTTGAATCTATTCTCTACACACAGTAAGTTTTAAAATGATTTCACCACAAATTTCTAGTATTTTAAGGTGTTATCATGTTATCCGGCCTAACTTAGATATACTTTTTTAAATGGACGTAATTTTCTTGCAACAAAAGAAAACCCATAGATACTTTAAAATATAGATGAGGATGGGGCGCCTGGGTGGCTCAGTCAGGTAAGTGTCCAACTTTGACTCAGGTCATGATCTCATGGTTTATGAGTTCAAGCTCTGCGTCAGGCTCTGTGCTGACAGCTCAGAGCCTGGAGCCTGCTTCAGATTCTATGTCTCCCTCTCTCTCTACCCCTCCCCAACTTGCACTCTGTTTCTCTCTCTCTAAAAAATAAATAAAAAAATTAAAAAATTAAGTAAAATATACATGAGGAAAAGTAATTATCAGCAGAAATTGTCCATAGAAATTAGAAATATTTTATCTTAAAAGGGAAAATCTGTAACTTATGCCCTACAATCAAGCTTAGTGCCTAGTGAAGTGACATATGTCAAAGCAGAGAAGTTGTGTAACATGGGGAAAAACAATCTATTAAATATTAGATGACATTTGCTATTTATTATCTAGTGTATAACAGGAACCATCTTAGTCAATTCACACAAATCTCATTTAATGGCTATAGCAGAGGGTAGCTATTGCATCTCAGATTTACACGTGAGGACAGAGGTTAGGTAACATGCCCCAAGTCAAACATAGCTAGTGAGTAGCCGCTCTGGAATCTGAACACAGATCTGGCTTACTTGAGGGCTCATGTCTTTCTACAGAAGTTCACTGTGTATATGCTCTGCTACGAGATTTCAATTTGACAACAATTCAAAATGCATTCTAAGGCAAAATAGCGTAGGAGCACTATAGAGTTATAATGTCCATCTCTCATTATAAATATATTCAGTTGTTAATAAAAACAGCATTAATAGGTTTACAGGTGCTCAATTGCAAGACTAATACAATGAGCCATTTTGTTTCTCACATTGTTAGGGTTTCTATCCATGGCTATGCTCTAGCCCTGATATGCTGCTTTACAGTAACATTACATTACAATAGGAAATGATTAAACGCTGACTTCATTCAATGCCAAACTCATATCGCCACTATGCTGTCATTATATCTCTACTATTTAGGTGTTTAATGACATTGTGCCTGTTGACGCAGGTGTTGAGAAATGCTGTTTGAGTCCCCAGAGAACCTGCTTTTGTGAGAGACAAAATGCTATCTGATCCAGTATCAACATATGTGACCCCTTATTTTAAGGGGGATAGTAGAAACTTCTAATGAGACAGTATTACTCACAGAAGTGGAAAATACTGTGACTTACTGTGCCTGCTAATTTCCTTTGTAGGTCCAAGCAAATATTTGAGTTGAGATATGAAATATCACATACTCCTGTAACACACAGGTCCTAATGGCTCCATGTGGTTACTGACCTTATCTCTACGTACACACAGCTCTTCTGATAGTGGTTTCACACAGGACACCTACCAAGTTTGCAGGGGCTTCATGTCATACTGGTTTAGATGCAAGAAAGATTTTCAAAAACTGAACTTTCTTTCATGTTTACTTTTTTGTCAGATCACGGTATTTGATCATTTCTAGCAGAAGACAGGAGATTTTCAATGTCTCATTGACACTGACCACAAGATAACTTTATAACTAAAATTATAAGATAATGTACAATATACTTATTGAAAAACAACCACCAAGCACAAACTGCCTCTTAACACCCAACAACTTCTTTATAGTAAATAAATGCACACGTCCACATAAGAGTCCAGGTCTAACATGCACGTTGTCTCTAAAAATCAAACCTCACACTCATCCGTTTCTGTCCCTGTGTGTTAGTTATTTCAGCGTGACATCTGATAAACATGTACGATCGTAGAAGTCACCACTGTTGGTAGGTTAACAGCTATTTTACGAACTTCCTATTGATTAATGAATAATTACAGGCAAAGCAATGCGGTTTTAGTAAGTAGTGTCTTTTTGAAGCATTTTTGGAGGAGTTAGAAATTCCTTTCCATGAAATCACGGAGCATGAGAAACAACCCAAATAGTTGCAAATACAGTTTTCTGGGCACTGACTCTGATATTCCTGGAGCTTCATCACTCGAGTCTTCATCATCACTGTATCCCAAAGTGGAGTCACTGTCTGTATCGGAATAATCCATAGCAAAAGTTTACATGGACTCGTCTCGTTCTGAAACAATTTCCGTATGCCTCATGGCTGCTGGAGAACGCTACAGTACGTTGATGTCTCAGGGGAACAGAGTAGATGAGGCCAAAGTAGAACACAGTTCATGCAAAGGCACTGGCCTGGTAGGGGCTCTTCCTTTTCAAACTCTAACGCAGTGTGACTCCTGGCAGCATAGCCTGGGCCTTCCTGCAGAGCCAGGCTTCATGGAAACTGACACCACTCCCAGGGCTTGTCAGTTTGCAGCGGCCCTCGGCTCCCAGCCCTTCAGTCTTGGTCCAGGGCAACTGCGGAGCCTCCCCAGCCCAGCGTGCCTCATGGTGGACAAAAGAAGCCCTTTTCATCTCAGAATTGTAGGCAAATGAACTTACTACCAGCAGGATGGTAAATGAGAAGCAGCCACTTAAAATGAAGTTGCACTCTGAATTAATGATGAACTGGAGTTGTAGGATTCGTAGCAAATTCAACTGTGTGTTCAAATTTGAAAGTTTGGTCCCAGAGCAGCGAAGTGGTCTTCCCCTAAATGCTGTATCTGGCTACTCCCTGAGTCTACTTCCTATTTGGTCATGAGGCTATTCCAACATGATTTTCACATCCCAGACGATGTTAAATGAATCAATACATTGCAAATAAATGCATGTCTTCTAACCAAGTTTGGCACCAAGACACGAGCCCATCAGTTTTAGCTTCTGCTGTCATATCATCCCTTTAAGGTCCTCAGGGACATCTGAGAAGCATGTGACCCTTTACACTTTCTCTCTAGTAACTCCCTCCCTGTGTTTCTGTAATAAATCACTCTCCTAATTCTTTCTGACACCACCTTCTCAAGTTATTTCCCTGAATCTTTTACCTTAGTTCATGAACATACAGGTATTCCTCTAAAATTCTGTTTCTGGACTTCTGTTGTATTGTGCTGACTTCTTTTACGGGGGAAATGTCCCATAATCTTATGGTATCAGCATATGTATGGTTTTGACCTCGCAGACTTTATTTTAACCCTTATCCCTCTCCTCCTGCAAAACTCTCTCATGAAGCTCCACTGCTTCCTCTAATTCAAACCCCACTCATTTTCTCTTAACCTCAACCACCGGGTTCTCTGGGTTCCCTAGAACATCACCATTTGGGTCAAAGACATAACTATTCTTAACTTCACTCAGGCTCAGATGATTAAATTCACTCTTCTTTTCTCTCTTCTTCACTGCATAGCTTTGATCATACTGGCTCTCTCTCTGCCTCCTCTCTTCACTTATCCCTCCTGTTAGAGCTACTGCTCCATTTGGGCTGTCACCACACCTACCAGGAATGCTCATCTGGGTCCATAACTGGGGCTGTGTGTGCCTCCTCTCTCTCTTCCCATTCATCTCTCACTTCGTGGCACATTTTTAAATTTACATGTGGTTGAGTCACTCTTTGCATGAGAACTTTCCAAGGAAACATTTAAAAGAGAAAAGCTTCTACACTGTTAGAGTTGGAGGTCCTTTACTCTGACTTACCCCTTTCTAAGCACTGTACGGACTTCCTCTTCTGAAAAGACACCAGCTATTACCTCCATGCATGTGCACATGAATGTGGCACTGCCAAGCACCTTCTACTCCGGTTCTACCCACCCAAACGTCCCCAGTCTTTCAGTAGCATTTGTAAAGGGAACAAAATCCACATAAGAAATCTGTCTACCTATTAATTACAGAGAAAAAGAGTTAAAATAACAATAACAGAAAAGAGCGAGAGAAAAAGAAAAATAACCATGATGTCATCTTCCAGGAGATAACTAAGGTTTGAATAGCCTTCAAACACTTTATTATTAAGTATTCATATGTTTCATGAATATAATCCTAACAAGTTAATAATTATTTTAACCAATATTTACTGAGGGTCATTATATTCTGCATATTTGAATCTTGCAGTCTAGTGGTGACAGAAGTTAAATTAGTATGCAAGCATATAATTGAAAATGCCAATCAAAGAGCACGCAATCAGAGCTATAATAAGGGAGGACCTCATTTGGAAATTCAGAGGACACACAACCTTTTTGAGGACATTAAACACTAAGTCCAGAATAAGGAGTTACAAGGTGAGTCAGGAGATGTATTTTCTAGGAAACAGGTATAACATAGGAAATAGCCCAGAGGTAGGAAATAGCTTACTGTAAAATGTAGATGGCCGGCATTCAGGACTGAGGAAAAGAAGGCAGGGGCCAGAGAAGCCAGACAGGAAGGCAGGACCATATTGTTCAGCCTATAGGCTACTCTCAGGATTTATTACATTTTTACTTTATATTTCTTTTTCTAAATGTCTCTTTACTTTTGAGAGAGAGAAAGAGAGAGAGAGTGGGAGGGGGCACAGAGAGAGGGGGGAGGAGGATCTGAAGCAGGTTCTTTGCTGACAGCAGTGAGCCCGATGCAGGGCTCGAACTTATAAACCGTAAAAGAGATCATGACCTGAGCTAAAAAAGATGCTCAATCGACTGAGCCACCCAGGGGCCCCTCTAAGGATTTTTTGCTTAAAAAGAGATGGACTAAGTGAACATTTTTTCCCTTACCATAAAACCTTAAAAATTAGTTGGAAAGCACAAGCTGAATTAAATGAAACATTTTCTATGCTCTGATGAAATAAAATATCAAGGACATCACTTTAGATGACTAATTTTAGAAGAGTGATGGCCTTTTCACCTTTAAAGTAGATGTTCCTGTACACCCACTGATGTATTAAGACATATTATCTAAACAGAAAATATGACCTCCACCTGTTAGAATCTTCCAACATGGAATACAGGAGTAACGATAAAACAAAATCATAAAAATCACTGTATTATCAAGAATATATACTGACTCACGGTCAACACCAGTACACTAGAGTTTGCAGCAGGTGCATTCTCTGGAACCAAGGCATTCTATTTCTCATCAATAGTAGGGACTCATGACCTCAAAAAGGATGTTTCTCCAGGCAGAACAATTCCAAGCATGATGGAGAAAATCACTCCAAAGTGTATTCTTCCTGGTGACAGTGGTGGATATTTCCATTCTCTGTATTAATTCACTCCCTGAGAGGATGCACCTCCCGTCGGATCACTAACCACAGAAGGTCACATTAAGTAAAAAGATGATGGATTTGGAAGAACTCAATTTTAACAGTGTTTTTTCATATGACTTCTGCTGCGGTGATGGCATAACGGATCTTTCATGTGGTGTATGAACTCTGCATTCATGACATGCTCCAAGGACAATGAACATGGGTGTTTATTAGACTGCACCAAATGAAATTGTCATTCCTTGCACAGCTGCTGGCAATTTCCTATGGACATGCAATTCATGGAGGGGAGAAGCAGCAACTGCAGAGGAAGAAATACTGCTATGTCTTTGAGACATGGGCTGAAGTGAGAGCCAACAGTCATCGTGCTGCTTCCATATTCTGTAATTCAAGGTACACGTACCTTCTTCTGAACGCTGATGCACTTGGCGGCTTTTCTCTTCTATCTGGACATTAAAGCCACTTCTTTGTACATTTCATCATGCCTAGGTTACAAGAGGACCACTGAAGAAATTGCTAGATATTTTTTGTCATTGTTGCTGCTGCTGTGGCTAGAGAACAAATAGGATTTACTCTACCTGGCTTCCAATAGTCAACTCTATGGCCGAGTCCTATGAATTTAAGTAACATCTTCCTGGAGTGTATTTTTTGGAGAAGTGTTCACTTTTCTCATTTATTCTATTATTTTATTAGTTGTTTAGAAGCACAGATTTAGATATTATGTTACCATTGTTTTCTTAGGGGCCCATTTGGTTCATTTCTGAATGATTTAGAAGTGTTTTCAGAGAGAAAAAAAGAGAAGAAAGAATTTTCCTCTATTAAAACTTTTCAGTAAGTCAACCCTGAAGTACAACATAAGAGATATTTGTTCCTTTAATTAAACCAGACACTCACTTTCCTCTTAACTCCTTGCCTCCCCTTCCCTGAACCATACTTCATAATAGTCTAGATTAAACTAAATCTAGTGGTTGGGTCTACTTTTCAGATGTGACACCTGTAATTCTGTAATGCAACTGGCCAAAGAAAGTTTGCATTTTAGGAGAAGATATTAACAGACACATGATTCCACGTGTGTCTCATGGGTCATAACTACTTTAAAAAATAAAATGAATGAATTGGGTTTTTTTGTGTGTTTTCTACATTCCATAGAGCTGAAAAATAATTCTTCAATTTTCCCTTTGTTTAAAGTAGTGGAAATGCAGTATATTTAGAATGAGAGCTAGAAATGTGGTACCAGTAAAGCCTGCTGACACTTGTTAAAAATTAATGTTAAGCTGCTTGGTCACATATTTCGAAGGACTTCTATCTAAAGTGCCTCAACCTGGGAGTGTGTCCCTTCCTGTAAACAATTTAAGGTAATATGTCAGGCAGAGTGTCTCCAATTTCTTTTTTTTTTTCATTTTTTTAATGTTTGCTTATTTTTGAGAGAGAGAGAAAGTAAGAAAGAGAGCAGAGGAGGGGCAGAGAGAGAGAAAGACACAGAATCCAAAGCTGGTTCCAGGCTCCAAGCTATCAGCACCGAGCCTGATGCAGGGCTCAAATTTACAAACCATGAGATGATGACCTGAGCTGAAGTCAGATGCTTAACCAACTGAGCCACCCCGGCGCCCCTTATTTCTTGTTCTATTGCTGACTTAGTGTGTGACCTTGAGAAAGTGCCCCATTCTTTGTTTCATTTTTTCACATAGGAAATGATGACTGAAATTAGTGCTCTGTTCTCCTTTGTAATTAGTTTTGCCAATGTGGACACTTCAAACATTCTAATTATCGAGGTTTTCAATGCTCCTGAGACAATTTATCCTGAATCCAAGGGTATTTCTTTAGATAGAAAAGAATATGCTAAGCCTGTAATTGTGATCTACTATCTGAATATGTCAGTGACATATCACAGCAGAGATTTTCATTTAAGTGGTATTTATCTGTAACTGAAAATGTATTTTCACATAGAAATTAGACATATTTATGTGAAATAATACACTCAAAATCAGAAGTCAAGAAAAATGTAATAATTATTTATAAAATCATATTTTGATAATTAAAAATTAAAATTGAGATTTTAGGGATGCCTGGGTGGCTCAGTATGATCAGCATCTGACTCTTTATTTCAGCTCAGGTCATCATCTCATGGTTCATGAGTTCAAGCCCCGTGTCAAGCTCTACACTGTGCAGAACTTGCTTGAGTTCTGTCTCTCTCTCTCTCTCTCTCTCTCTCTCTCTCTCTCTCTCTCTCTCTCTCCCCATCCACCATTTGCTCTCTCTCTCTCTTTCTCAGAGTAAAAATAAACTTTAAAAAATTGAGATTTTAATGAGCTCTTCAAGGAAGAGAAATATCTATCATTTTATTTATTATTATTAACAGAATTTTTAAATAGAGTTAAATATTTAAAAACATTCTTTCCTTTTTGGTTCTTGCTTCTCACATATTTCTTATTTTGCATTATTTGAATAAAGAGCTTGCTTTCTAAACAATATTCTTCAGTGATTTTAGAATCCAGGTAATCTAATATGCTATAATTCTATCAAAATTAAAAATTAACTTTGAATCAAAGATACAGAAGAAACTTAATTAGTAAAGAAGGGAAACTCATGACTATGCTTATACATTACCAATTTAAATTAAAAAATGCTAACGTGAAACCACTACATACAAGTAAAATGGTGTCAGTCAGGAAAAGCAAGCAGGATATTGGATTTATTGAATAAATCTTTTTCTAAGAATTTTAATATATTAAACTTGTGCTATCTGCCCAGCAAGTGTAATTTTAAGCTATACATGTTATTTTAAATAGTTTTAAAACATTATACAGTTTAAATACCTAAATAATTGAGAGCTAATTGCTTTAATATGTAAAGAGTTTCTACACGTCACTAAGGATATAAAATATAATACCTCCATTCAACAATGAGCAAATTGTATGGAAACTTCATAGACAAGTAAGGAAACACAAAACACAGCAGAAGAATCACAGAGGCCTATGAATATGCCAATAGTAGAAATATCATCTAGTGTAATCTTTTTTGGAGATAATTCAGCACTATTTATTAATTCTTTCTTGCAATTATTTGCCTCACATAGGCACTCTGGCTTTTGGGAAATATGATGTTAAATATTTATATAACATTGTAATACCAACATAAATATCCATCAATGTGAAATAGATTAAATTAAATTTTCTACAAGAATGCAAGGGGGTATTTTAAAAAGAAACCATGAAAGTAACTGGAGAAGATATATCTGTAAAGGATATCTTAAGTGAAAGGATCATATGGAGAACTATGTATATATGTTTTCATTTATGTAACACACACACACACACAAATAAGCATACATTAAAATCATGGGTTATTTCAGGACACGTTAGAAAAAGTAATTACATTCAGGGAAGAGTGGGTGATTAGAGGATAGAAAATGGAAGGAAAATTACTTTGGCAGCTTTTGAGTTTTATATTAGGTACTTGAATTACCTGTCATAAAAATAAGTATTTTTTAAAAAATTAAATATCTGAAATAGAAATGGACTCTTCCAAGCAACATCTGGATGGAAAGACTGGTGAGGTCTTACTCTCCTCAAAGACTTTGTCTGTGTTGACTGCATGGTTAGCTGCTGTCCACCCATGGAACACCCCTTACCCCTCACTCCACTGTCATCCCCAGTGAGCAGTGCTCGGGCTAATTTACTTTGGTCTCATTTGATCACATGAAGAGATACTAGCTTAGCAGGTGGAGCAGTAAAAATGTGTGACACCACATCTTCCAGTGTCGTTTACAACCCTGCCTTTTGCCCCATGTTCACTGGCAGCAATTACAGGAATGAGGTGACAAACTAAGGAAGGTATTTTTCCAGCAGGGACATCTGCATCTCAACACCCTGAGCCCCAGCTAGGGTGGTATTCTGGCTCTCTTGAGATGGGAAGCTTCCAGGTACAAACATTTCATATGGAAATCCATGTATCTATATAATGACACTCACATATAATATTTCTTTGAGACCGCACTTTTAATATTCCTACCACTGAAAAATACATTTTCCTTCTGTAGTGAGTTTTCATTATATAATCACACCAGTTGCCTGAAACATGTTTACACAGTCCATGGAAAAATCTTTGCATTAAGAGAATAGAGCATGGTAATTAGCAGAGCAGAATCTGAAAGTTACTTCATCTCAGTTCAGATACCAGATGTCCACTAATGAGCTGTGTAATCTAAAATAAGAACTAAGGTTCTCTGCTTCTCAATTTTCTTGGGAAAATAATAGTATTTAACAGGGCCAATTTTATCAAGAATAAGTAATTAGATGTAAAAAACACCCAGATTAGTTTCTGACATAATGATCGCTCAATAAATGCTATTATTATATTTTTATTTCATTACTATTATATTATGTCCAACTCCAATAGTTTCTACTTATTCTTGTTTATCTCTGGTGAATCATAACTGTCATGACTTTTCTATTCATTTGAAAAGTTTCTCAAGGGTTAATAATGACTAAAGCCCTCTGTTGATAATATAATAACATGCCTTCAATGTGCAGTCAAGGGTATCAGTTCACACTGAAGAAATTTTCAACTATAGCTTACTCTAATCTGAAACCTGCAGAAATTAATGAAAATAGTTTCATGCTGTAATACAGAAAAAAAATTCATTCATTCATTCATGTAATTGGGCTGCCAGATTTAGCAAATAAAATTAAAGGGGATCCAATTTAATTTTTTAGTATAGGAATGCCCCATGTACAGGATGCCTAGGTGGCTCAGTTGTTTATGCAACTGACTTCAGTCAGGTCATGACCTCATCGTTTGTGGGTTCAAGCCCCGCATTGGGTTCTGTGCTGACAGCTCAGAGCCTGGAACCTGCTTCAGATTCTGTGTCTTCCTCTCTCTCTACTCCTCCCCTGCTCTTTCTCTCTCTCAAAAATAAAGAAGCATTAAAAACTCTTTTTATTTTTTAAAATGTGGATTTTTTTTGAAAGAGAGAGAGAGAGAATGAGAATGAGTTGGGGAGGGGGAGAGAGAGAATCTGAAGCAGACCTCAGGCTCTGAGCTGTTAGCACAGAGCTCAACATGGGGATCAAACCCAGACTGAGAGATCATGACCTGAGCTGAAGTTGGATGCTTAAACAACTGAGCCACCCAGGTGCCCCAAATTAAAAAGTTTTTAAAAAGAGAATGCCTTGTGTAATAATGTATTTATAATATAAAATTATTCATTATTTATCTAAAATTCAAATTTCACTGGTGTCTTACAATGATCTCTAAAATCTTTGGGATATATAAAAAGTAGTTCAAAGAGTAAAATTTATAGCAATAGAGGCCTACCTCAAGAAACAAACAAACAAAAATCTCAAATAATATCTAACCTTTTACCTAAAGGAACTAGAAAAGGAAGAACAAACAAAGCCAAAGCTAGTAGGAGGAAGGAAATAATAAAGATCAGAGTGGAAATAAATGAAATAGATATTTAAAAAACAATAAAAAGTTCAATAAAACTAATTGAACTTATTATTTGAAAAGGTAAGAAAAATGGATAAATCTAAAGACTCATAAGAGAAAAAAAAGAGCCCAAATAAAATAAAAAAGGAAAGAGAAGTAACAACTGACACGATAAAAATACAAAATATTATAAGAGAGTACTATGAAAAGTTATATGCCAATTCATTGGACAACCTAGAAGAAACAGATAAAGTTCTAGAAATGTACAGTCTTTCAAAAATGAAACAAGATGAAAAGAAAATCTAAACAGCTTGCTTACTAGTAACAAGACTGACTCAGTAATTAAAAAATGCCCAACAAACAAAAGTTCAGGACCAGCTGGATTCAGAGGTAAATTCTCCCAAACGTTTAAACATTTAAAGAAGATTTAAAACCCAATCTCCTCACACTATTCCAAAAAATATAAGAAGTAGGCAAGCTTCTAAATACATTTTATGAGGCCAGAATTACTCTGATAACAAAATCAATAACCCTGTAAGCGCACGTGCGCACACACGTGCACACACACACACACACACACACATACACACACACATGCACATGCACACACCAACCAAAACACCAATAAACCCTAAAGGGCAATGTCCCCAATGAATGTAGATGCAAAAATCTTCAAGAAAATGTTAGTAATCTATATTTAACAATGCACGAAAAGGATCATTCAACACAATAAAGTGGGATTTATTGGTGGGATGCAAAATGATTCAATATGTGTAAATCAGTAAATGTTACACACCATGTTAAAAAAGTAAAGGACAAAAACAATATGATAAACTCAATAGTTGCAGAAAGGCGTTTCACAAAATTCAACATGTTTATGATTTTTAGCTCTCAAAGTGGGTTTAGAGGGAACACACCTCAACATAATAAGGTCATATATAATAAACCCACAGTTAACATCATACACAATAGTGTAAAATTTAAAGCTTTTCCTCTAACATCGGAAACAAGACAAAGATGTTTCTTCTTGCCATTCATATTTAACATAGTATTAAAGTCCTAGCCATAACAATCAGACAAGATAAAGAAATCCAGGCATCCAAATTGTAAGGAAGACATAAAACTGTCACGATTTGCAGATGACATGATACTACACAATGAAATCCCTAAAGAATCAATAAAAAACCTTAGAAGTAATAAATGAATTCAGTAAAGTTGTAGGATGCAAACCTAATATACAGAAATCTTTTGTGTTTCTATATACTAATAACACAAGAGCAGAAAGAGAAATTAAAAAGATAATCACATTTACAGTAGCATCAAGAAGAATAAAATACCTAGGAATAAACTAACGAAGGAGATACGACACTTTCTGTGAAAATTATGAAACATTGATGAAAGAAATTGTGAATTCCACAAAAAAAGTGGAAAAGATATTCCATGCTCATAGATTGAAAGAATTAACATCATTAAAATGACCATACTACCTGAAGCAGTCTACAGACTCATTGCAATCTCTATCAATATACCAAAAGCACTTTTCACAGAAATAGAATGAATAATCCTAGAGCTTTTATGGAAACACAAAAGAATCCCAAATAGCCAAAGTAATCTTGAGGAAGGAAAACAAAACTGGAGGTAGCTCAATCCCAGACTTCAAGATACATTAGAAGCCTATAATAATGAAAACAGTATGGCATCGGCACAAAAATAGACACATAGATCAGTGGAAAAGTTGAGAGAACTCAGAAATAACCTCCCACTTTATATGGTCAATTAATCTATGACCAAGAAGGCCAGAATAACCAATGGTCAATGGGGAAAAAAGATGGTTTCTTCTACAAATGGTGTTGAGAAATCTGGATGGCAATGTGGAAAAGAATGAAACTAGACCACTTTCTTACACCATACACAAAAATAAACTCGAGATGGATTAAAGACCTAAATGCAGGACCTAACAGAAATTATAGGCAGTAATCTCTTGGACATCAATTTTAGTGATATATTTATGGATATGTCTCCTGGGGCAAGAGATGCAAAAGCAAAAATGACAAACTATTGGGACTACACCAAAAAAGAAAAAATCTTTTGCACAGTGAAGGAAACAACCAAACAAAAGACAACCTAGTAGGAGAAGGGAGAAGTGGAAGAAGATACTTGCAAGTGACATATCTGATAAGGGATTAATATTGAAAATATATAAAGAACTTACATATACAGCTCAACACTAAAACAAACAATCCACTTAAGAAATGGGCAGAGAGCCTGAATAGACATTTTTCCAAAGATAACATCAGATGGCTAGCAGACACTTGAACAGATGCTTAACATCACTCATCAGCAGGGAAATGCAATGAGATATCACCTTATACCAGTCAGAATGGCTAGTACCGAAAAGAACAGCAAGTGTTGGCAAGGATGTGGAGAAAAAGAAACCATTGAGCACTGTTGGTGAAAATGTAAATTGGTGCAGCCACTGTGGAAAACAATATGGACATTCCTTGAAATACTGAAAATATAAATACAATATGATCTAATAATTTCACTACCAAGTTACCCAAAGAAAATGAAAACAATAATTTGAAAGGAAATATGCACCCCTGTGTTTGTTGCAGCATTATTTACAATAGCCGAGGTAGGGAAGCAGCCCAAGCGTCCATTAAGTGATGAATGGATAAAGAAGATGTGGTATGTATACCCAATGGAATATTACTCAGTCATAAAAAATAATGAAATCTTGCCATTTGCAACAACATGGACGAATCTAGAGGGTATTATACTCAGTGAAATAAGTCAGAGAAAGACAAACAGCGTATAGTTTCACTTATATGTAGATTCTAAAACAAAACAAAACAAAACAAACAAAAGAAAAAGATCCATAAACACAGAGAACAAATTAGTGGTTTACCAAATGTCTTGGGGCTGGAGGTAGGTGCAAAATGGATAAAGGGGACTGGGAGGTGCAAGCTTCCGGTTATGGAATGAAGAAGTCACAGGGATGAAAGGTAAGGATGGAGAATGCAATCAGTGGTACTGTAACAGCATTTTATGGTGACAGGTGGTAGCTACACTTGTAATGAGTGTAGCATAATGTGCAAACTTATCATATCACTGCTATACATATGAAACTTATGTAACATTGTATGTCAACTATACTTAATTTAAAAAAATAACTGGTGTCTTAGGGTGCCAGGGTGGTTCAATCAATTAAGTGTCTAACTCTTGGTTTTGGCTCGGGTCATGGTCTGGGGCTTCATGAGTTCAAGGCCTGTGTTGGGTTCTGTGCTGACAGTGCAGAGCTTGCTTGGGATTCTCTCTCTCCCTCTCTATCTCTGCCCTTCCCCTGCTTGTGCTTTCTTTCTCTCTCAAAATAAATAAATAAACTTAAAAAAATTAACAGGTGCCTTGTATTTTATCTGGCAACCCTGAATAAAGTTTCTGAATATAGACTCTGTGCAAGGTTCTATCTCAGGTGTTGGGTTTATGAATGAGTAAAGAAGACAATTCCTGTTCTCCAAGAGTTAACAATCCAGTAAGACAGGCTGTTGACACTTATGATGCAGTGCCATCAGGGTATCCAGGGTGGTCAGAGGTGTGAACAGAATAACTTAGAATCACATAGGAATATCCCAACCCTGACCAGGAGACAGAGGAAGGCAGGGCATGGATTTATTGCCAAGAAAGGATCCCAAGAACTAAGGGAAAAGTTGATGTCTCAGATAAGAACTGATGTGCAGACAGAAATTTGTCAACTGAGAAAGGGGGGTGGTGCTATTACAAGGGATAGCACGAGTATGTCTTGTGTATACAGAACAGCAAGTGACACCTAGGGGCTGAAACCCTGGGGGCAAAAAGTGGAAGAAAGCAAAATGAGGCTGACATGGACCGGGGAAGTTACAAATGGATGTGTGCTGACCATACAGATGTAGTTTTAAATCCAACAGATTGACCACATCCTTAAACCTCCATAACATCTCTGAAAGGAAGAAAAAAAATAGGACAAGCAGGAGAAACTGTGTGCTCTTGGGTTTTCTGGGTTTCTTACAATTTTTCCTGTTAGAGACTAAAGGGAATTGCTAGGGAAACCCTTTAATCCTTCCTGAGTAATTGTAAAAAGCGAATATTTAGTGTTAATGGCGACAGAGGACCACCATGAAATTGTCCCTGATGCATTACCTACCCAATGCTCTTCTGATTTCTCCTACTCAGTACGCTCATGATATATCAGTTTGCATGACAGCAAATGACAGACACAGGACGTTCAGAAAGCTCTTCTTTTGTGTTCTGAGTTCTGCAGAACAGACTGTCTCTGCCATATATTTCACCTACTGGGCTCCATTCAGAGTCACTGCTCTATCAATGCTGAGCCACAAGAACACTTAAGTCCTGTCCTTACTATCGATAAATAATCCTTAACTGAGCATCTACTATGTTAGGGGCCTGGGACGGCGGACAGCAAGAACTGTGAAATGTTAATTGAATTTAGAGCTGAGAATCTTAAGGCACATACAGTATCAGAGTGAGGTTGTAAGTGAAATTTCCTAATAATACAATCATATGGGGTCAGGAAACTGAACTAAAGTTCAGAGAAATTCAGGAAGGTGGTTGGAATCATACAGCTAAAAAGTGATATATTTGGATTTTAAATTAGATTCTCTGTTCCCTGTGTCCAAGTACCTTCCACTAATGCTATCTTCCAGCCCTTGGGAAGGTCTAGCCTTTCCTGTTCAGAGGTTGTGGTCAAAGGGTGTTATTCTGCAGGCTGTATTTGCCTTCCTAAGGGGGTAACAGCATACATATGATTTCACTTTTACCCAATTCCACGACCACTGCTGCATAAAAACCCTGACCTGCTACTCTCCTGCACTCTTGTGATTTTATACATTTACTTCCGAAGGGCAGACAATCTAATCAGACCCAAATGCTTAATTAATGTTTTCTCAGCGGTAACAGAAATGGAATCTGCGCAGCTGTTAATTACTTAGTGATTCAACAAATACCTCTTTTGCAGACTCTAACTCCCCTTAAAATGGCTCAAAAGAAAATGCTCAATAAATGCAATCTATACTTTCATAAAGCGTTATACCATATGACAGATCACACAGCAAATAACCTGCTAATTAAATATTGTCTTAATGGAGCTTTTAATAATCTTAATTAAGGTATCTAGTGGTTTTAATTATTTGTAGCTACAACACGAGGCTCTCAACCATCAGTTGCTATATTCGGTCTTAATCACAAAATTGAAAAATCTATTCTATCTCCCTACGAGACAGTCATAACCTCTTAGTCTTCTGATCCATAGAGAAGAACACAGTAAATTATCATTTTATTAGGAAAATGATGTTTTCTTATTCTGCCTCCAAGATTATGGGCTGATATCTTCTATGAATAAAGCAGCCAAATATTATTTCCTAATTCAAAGTACATTTCAAGGATTAATTTTCTTCTCTATCCCTTCAATCCTCCTTCTCCACTTCTTTCCTTCCTTCCATCCATCGGATTAATGTGTCTAAAATGTTTAAGAAACTATGTTCCTCATTATGATGGATACAGGGGTGTATAAGGTATAGTTGTTACTCTGAAAAATTGATACTTTAATAAAGGTAAATATGAGATGTTAGAAACAAATCTGTATTTCACACTAATGATAGAAGAGCAAGTATGTGAATAATTTTATTTAACAATGGATAATAGTTTCTGAATGATCACCATATGCCAATTTCTGTAACAGGGATTTATAGTTTTGAGCTTACTTCATCTTCACAGACTGTGATTCCATTACTATTGTCCTTCTGCGGTTTGCCAGACGAAGAAACTGAGGTAAAGAGAGATGAAGCAATTTTCTCAAGGCCATAAAGCCATTGAGTGGCAGAGCAGAGATTCAAATGCAGGTGCCACATTCTCTACATCTTATGCCTCAAATGATCTCATTTGATCCTCACAAAAATCCTCTCATAGATGCATTTTTAGAATGTCTTCTCAGATCACCATAACCACAATTCTGTAATAATATCCTTCACTCCAAGCCCACCCAGGGAAATCTTTGATCACCCCTTTCCTTGTCACTAGGCTCCTGTGGCCTTTCTGCTTGGACCCAGCTTCTTGGAGTTCAGTGCTGAGGGCCAGGGGCTACCGGCCAGACTGAACAGTGAGATTCTGTCTAGCGAGAACTAGGAATAAAGGACCTGTGTACCTCAGGCCATGTGGGAGTGCCAGTTGAGCAGTTTCTAACAAAGGGATATAAAAGCCAGAGAAAACAGGGGCAGAAAGAAAAATGGAGAGATGTGAAGAGGAAAACTGAGACAAAAAAGGAGAATCTTAACTGTTTTAAAACAAAATTTTAATGTTTATTTTTGAGAGAGACAGAGAGATAGAGCATGAGTGGGGAAGGGGCAGAGAGAGATGGAGATAGAATCTAAAGCAGGCTTCAGGCTCTGAGCTGTCAGCACAGAGCCCAACACAGGGCTCGAACTCACAAACTACAAGATCATGACCTGAGCTGAAGTCAGACACTTAACCTACTGAGCCACCCAAGCGCCCTTTATCAGATTTGTTTTGAATGGATTTCTTGGATGTTCATTAAAATTTTTGAGAGGTACAAGGGCCCTTGGGTTGAAAGAACTCATTGTCCATCCAGTGTGGCTCCTTTACGTGAGCTGGACTTTACTACTTATACTTAAAAATAACATTATGCCCAGGATACTAAATGGAGTTGCTATCTCCATTTTTCAGCTATGGGGGGCATTTGAAGCTCTAGGACTTTATGTGAAAAGCACAGAAAATAATTATAATACAAAGGGAAAACCTGCAATCCCACAAACTAAGTATACATGAAGGGAAGGGATTTGGAAGGAAAAAAGTCAACTGCATGCAGGTAGAAATCTTAGAAAAGACTGTGTCAAGTCCGGAGTTGCTTTTGTAGAGACAGAAGAAATTGTGTTCTAGAGGAAACAGCATGGATGGTGCAGTGTGTTGAGAGTCAACTTTGCTGCAAACAAGTTGGATGAGGGCATCTGGAAGATTCATCCAGAAATCCAGGCTGGGGCTAGACTGTAGCAGAGAAAACTAGGCTGTGACATTCATAGGTTTTAATTATTTACTTAAGGGCATACAAGGGATGTGATCCTAAGCTTTAAGAAGATCCTGGCAATCTCAAGTAGTATATGAGAAGACAGAAGATATGGAAAACCACTCAGGAGTTAATTTGGAAGACAAGAGTCTGAAGAAGTAACTCTTCAAGATCCAGAAGGTTGTTATCAGGCAGGTAAATAGTCTGCTTGAATAGAACTCCCCATCCACAACCCTCCCCAAAATTAAAAAGAAGCACGCATGCGCACACACACACACACACACACACACACACACACACACACACTAATATATATAATCAGAAAGGTTTAAGGACCACCAACACCACTGATGTAGAAAGGACTCATAATTTGCTGTGTCCTAGATTTTTCTTTTCCCTGGAGTAATTATGGCCTTAGTTTTCGCATCCATAAAATATGTCTCCAGGCAGAAGGCAGGAGAAAAGTGCAGAGAACCCAAATAAGCATAATACAACTTAATTCGAAATAAAAATTAATACGCAACAGAACAGCCAGAAGACAGAGAACAGCCATCTTGTTGGGTGCACATTAGACATGGACTTCCTGGAAGAAATCTTAGGTAAGGACAACGTAAGAGGCGGGATGGAGTCAAGACTGGTGAGAAGTGAGCAGGCATTTATGGCAGAGACGGCTGAGAAGCAAAGGCAGACAGTGGACAAACAGTAGACACTCTATAAACATGTCTGTGCTTTGGAGCACTATAATGAGAGTCAGGGAGTAACATATAAGGTTGAAGAAGAAGGCAAGAGCCAGATCACAGGAAGACTAGAGAGAGGGCCAACCTACTTAACACGAGATAAAAGCAGTGAGCTCTCAAATGACATGGCACAGTGGCTCCAGGAAACTCCAGCATGGAGCCATTTCACCTTGGTCCTCAAGAACATGCTATTTATATCCAGAGAAAGCCTAAAATTAGAGAGCACCAAAACATTCCCATGGACTCACACAAGAGAGATCATCTGTCAGCAACTAACTTCCTGAATCATATTTACAATATCTCTTCGTGTCAAAGCAATAGAATGATTAACATATGAATAACTAACATCTTTGCTCAACTATTTTAGTAAGAATAGAAAAACATCACAAAATATACTGATTTTGTTAGCTAAAAATCCTATAATCCCAGGGAAAGTTGTTGACAAAGGTCATGGTTACACTGCCCAGCAAGAAAAATAGTTAAAGTGCTAATCATGCTGTGTGGTCCCAATTGTCTAATTTAAAGAAGAACATCTGCTTCTCCAAGAATATTTTCTTTATCATTGTCCTCCCTTTTATCTGAAACTTCTTATATTGTAGGATATAAAAAGTATGGGCAATGAGTCCAACACACTCAATTCTGGATCCTACTACTTACTTATCTTTGGATAAGTTACTTAGTGTTTCTGGACCTCAGTCTGCTTCTGTGGAAAGCCATGGTACTCTGATATCTATGTGGTGAGTTGATAAAGATTCAAGATAATGTAAAGACCTCCGGGACACCAACACCTGTTGGCATTAGTGAACATGTCTTGGCAAACTGTGATTACCTACTTTCTCAGTCCAGTGGAATTCACTTCTGTTTGGGTACTTGCCTTTGGGATGCAATCTAACTTTCCTAAAGGATGGCTGGCCACCTCCCTCCAGAACACGCATCTCTACATAGAATTAGTCACAGAGGTATTAACACCTCAGTTGTGGTCAGGCAGACTGTTGTGGGTGGTGCCAGCCATGTGGGTCAACCATGCTTCTCTGGAGCAACTGGCCTGTTTGGATTGAATGGATGCTGCACTTTTGCTGGAAAAAGCAGCTCCAAAGTCTGGCCCAGCCCTCAGAGTCACACCAGACCTCCCAGAACAGATTCTGGCTCTGGTTTTTCTCTTTCTCTATCTTCCTTCAGCCCTACACATATGATCTCCCCTCTAGCTCAATTTCTTAATAAGATTTTCCCAGGCTGCTAATCTTTCTTCCTTCTTCCCTCCATCTTTCTAAAAACAGAAACCAAAACACCCCAAACGCTGATGTGAAATGAACAGATTCTGAACAGATCACAAAACCAGAGCTGTGCTGTATAGGTGTCCTCAACCTAAAATCAAGTTCTCTAAAGATTTAGAGCCAGCTTCTTGATAAGCACGGGGCAAAGAATGACTGATTCTGCCTCCCAGGTGCAGAGCACAGGCATGAAGGAGGGTCAGTGCTGGTACAGAAGATCTGGAACCATCATTCAAAGCCAAGTGAAGCTCCTTGGCACTGATGTATATTTCCCATGCAGGGCTGCTGTGTTGTTGGTGTTAACAACAAATCGAGTGTTTTTGAGGAATTTATATCTGAATAGATGGTGGGTGTTCATTAACTCCCTTTCTTCAGATGGCCAGGATGTCAAATTATGTATTTTCCTGACCAAGAAAATAAGCTTGGAAAATTAAGATGGTTGTGTCTCCTTTGTCTGATTTGATAGAAACAGTTTTAGAGGTTTCACACCCTATTCCACACTGATGGTGTGGAGCCTGTTTGGGATTCTCTCTCCGCCTCTCTCTCGGCCCCTCCCTTGTTCATGTGCCATGCCCTGCTCTCTCAAAATAAATAAACTTAAAAAAAAAAGGAAGTTCCATGGCCTACTAGGAGAGTGACAGGGCACAGACAAAAGAATTATCTGCATTTTATGCTGAAGGAAAATAATGTGGTTTTCAGAATCTGCCTAAAAACATCTCTGATGGAAATTCTTGATTACGCTCCTACACATTCCCCCACTGGGACCTATGATAATCCTCCAAGGCCACACCACATACTTCCGGAAATTATTCTCCTTCTTCAAAATTAATAAAACATTTCACTTTAGTTACCTTTAGCATCATCATAATAGTTATTGGAGAAGAAGAAAGTTACACTTCTGGATTATGTACATCTTTAAAAGGCAGCTTCTTAGAGTAATAAAGTTATGATATGGAGAATGGGCCAGCACTGGGCTTTAAACTTAGAGCACAGTGAACACAGAAGAGAAATAACTTACTGCTCTCTTGCCTTCCTTATTTATAGTACACGTTATGAGAGACGACTGGCCATGCTACGCATGACGGAGCAGAAAATGATCCACTCGGGCAGCGATATTGGGACAAACTTCTAAGCAAAGCTCACCTAGGCATCTGTGGCAGGTCATTGTCCAAAGACAAAACAAGGACAGGGGCACTTCTCTGTCCTGACAGGGAACACCGTCAGGGGCCAGAGATCTCTGGAAACAACATGTACAGATTCCAAAGCTTTTCACAAGGTTATTTCACCAGCTGTCACAGAGATTAGAAGCAATCACCTCTTGCACACCCCTGGCTTTCTCCATATAATTGTATTGTGCTAGTGCATGGCATGGAAAGAGGGAGACAGAGGACCAGAAAAACCAGACTCAACATTTCTGTTACTCCCCAGACTAATTCTGGGATATCTGCTGGCATTCCATCTCTCTGAGTCTTGATCTCCCCCTGATGAAACAAAAACAATGTGTGTTTTCTGTGTAAATGTGTAAATATTTCTGCTGACATTTGTGTGTGTGCATAATTAAAAAAAAAAGAAATGTTCTGAAATAACTCCTGGAATCCATATATGTGCCAACAACTAGATCTATGCTCTATTGTGTATAAACTCAGGTTTTTCATGATATATTCTACCACATTCCTACAACCTTGGGGATTATGCCAGCCCTACTCTATTTCACATGGCAGATCATGTTTTCTCTCTTATTTATGGTCTCTAGGATCAAAGCAATAAGTAGCAGAATTTGGGAGTTGACAAATAATACTCAAAAGCAACCCTGTATAGTGACACATTGGGGATGAAAATCTATGGCTCACAAACTCAAAGGGACAGTTTTATTACCTTAAATAATAAGAATTTACCAGAAACACTGTCATCTTGTTCCTTAAGCAGCTGCTACTTTTAAGATCTTTCCAATATTTTCCAATTTGTTTAGAGCATTGACACATGAGATGAAGCAACATTTTAAAAGTTCAAGTGATTATTTACAGAAATTATTTCAGAAAAACATGTAATAATCTTTTTGGTAATGGTGCAAATATTTTGAGACACAGCAGAGGCTGGAGAGAGTTT
Source organism: Suricata suricatta (assembly GCF_006229205.1). NCBI lineage: Eukaryota > Metazoa > Chordata > Mammalia > Carnivora > Herpestidae > Suricata > Suricata suricatta. The sequence goes on along the minus strand of NC_043701.1, from coordinate 116,179,199 downwards.
CCCGAAGGACACACACTGCTCAACAGGCATTATTTAAAAATGTCATTCCTTTGACTTTCAAACTCATTTGAGAATTTAAAGTATTTAAGTTCACATTTTAGGTATCATTATAAATCCCGTTTCTTTACTGTTATCTAGGAATCCAAACATAGCAGAACAGACAGACAAGACCACAACTGTGTCTCTCCCCCTTGTCTAAATGTACTGTTTCATCACAAGAGAATTTTGGGGCGAACCTTCCCCTTGACTGGTCACGACTCAAGGAGGCTGAGAGGATATGACTACTTCTGGGTAACATCTTCTTCTGCTCATCCTGCTGGCTGGGAACCAGTTACCACTGTGTTTCTACCACAAAATGTTCATACTCCACCCAACTGCATTCTGCCTTTGCTGTTGGGACCTTGTTCAAATCCAGTCTCTCCCATGATGCTTCCTCCAACTCTGATTCACACTTAAGGTGAACGGGGGATCAGGATGGGACACCTTCGGACATTAAAGAACGTGAGGCTTCTCAACCACACGTATGTTAATGTGACAGGATCAGATGGAGAAGTAACTTGTTACAGTAGCTGAAAGGTTTTTGAATCATCTATTTCAAAATATGAAGAACTAGAGCCCTTCAGGATAGCTTAGAGTAAGGACATTCTTGGGGTGCCTGGGTGGCTCAGTGGATTAAGTGCTGGACTCTTGTTTTCAGCTCAGGTCATGATTCATGGGTTCAGATCCTGCACTGGGCTCTGCATTGACAGCACAGAACCTGTTTAGGATATTCTCTCTCTCCCTCCCTCTCTCTCTCTCTCTCTCTCTCTCTCTCTCTCTCTCTCTCTCTCTCTCTCTCTCTTTGCCCCTTCCTTGTTCATGCTCTTTCAAAATAAATAAATAAACTTTAAAAAAGACACCATTATTATTATTATTATTATTATTACAAACTTTCATGAAGGAAAATAGGAGAAATAATCGAGAACTACCATAACTCAAGATTTATGCAGACCTTAACATTTCTCATGAGGACCATCGATGATGTGTGCCACCAGACAAAACTATGAAGTGCTGATGTAAGCAACACAATTGAGAACTTATTTACAGGCCATTTTACGTTGTTCCCTGAGGATTCAATATATGTAAGCTATTTCTCTCACTAGCCTGTGAGTTTCTAGAGTAAGCAGGTTGTCAGATGTCACAAGTAAAAATACAGATTTAGCAAATAGTACATGGGACAGACTTAGAATGAAAAAGAACTATTCATTATGCATCTGAAATGCAGACTGAGCTTCAGATTGCAATTCCGTCAGTGCCCTGCATTCCGTGTGGCAACCCCCTAGTCCAGAAGGAAGTCATCTGGGTCGTTTTTTTATATCTCCAACATGACTGGTTCAGTGGTGGACACCCGGAGGGCCTCCATTAAATACTTACGAACTGACAGTTTGCAGACTTATTTCATTGCTATTTTAAACACAAGCATGAAGAGAAAGGAACAAAAGTGAACACTCACTCCTCTGTATGGTTTCAAAGAGAAATGAAGACAAGCGTGGAAGGCACCGTTCTACCTGGGCTGCAGTCTTGCACCGCGCTCCCCCACCTGCTGCTGAGCCATGGTTACCTTAATGACATGCCTTACTTGCATGGGCACTTCAGGGTCATGGCGTCGTCCTTTGCACGGGGTGGGTTTCAAAATAGGCCAGGTTCTTTGTGTGCAATCTTTCATTTATGCATGTGAGAGGGTTTTTGTTTTTTTTAATATTTTTACATTGTAGTACTTGTTTTGCTTGTTGGTAGTGTTTGCTTATTTAATACATTCCATCAAGGACAGAAATTACATGCTGTTTTTTTTTCCCCCTAGGGAGTGTGTCTTAGGTTTTTCCCTTATTATTTTCTTTACTTATTTTCCCCCTCTTCTTTCTTTGTTGGTGGGGGTGGATATGTTTAAATGAAGTTGCTTTTACAGCACCAAAGACTTAATCATCCATTTCCTATATAAAAAGTAGCTACTGTTTTGCATGGACCTCAATTATATTGTAGTATAGAGGTGGAATTTAAGGAAAGGTATTAAGCAGCCTGTGTTTTAGCTTATGGGCAAGTAACATATTGTATCATG